>NW_027485603.1:0-33799 GCF_050908995.1 Andrena cerasifolii
AACCGATATTGAAAAACAAATATTGAAAAACCGATATTGAAAAACTTATATCGAAAAACTGATATTGAAAAACCGATATTGAAAAACCGATATTGAAAAACCGATATTGAAAAACCGATATTGAAACCGATATTAGAACCGATATTGAAAAACCGATATTGAAAAACAAATATTGAAAAACTGATTTCGAAAAACTGATATTGAAAAACCGATATTGAAAAACTGATTTTGAAACCGATATTAGAACCGATATTGAAAAACCGATATTGAAAAACTGATATTGAAACCGATATTGAAAAACAAATATTGAAAAACTGATATCGAAAAACCGATATTGAAAAACTTATATTGCAAAACCGATATTGAAACCGATATTAGAACCGATATTGAAAAACCGATATTCAAAAACCGATATTGGAGAACAAATATTGAAAAACTGATATTGAAAAACCGATTTTGAAAAACCGATATTGAAAAACTGATATTGAAACCGATATTAGAACCGATATTGAAACACCGATATTGAAAAACAAATATTGAAAACTGATATCGAAAAACTGATATTGAAAAACCGATATTGAAAAACCGATATTGAATCCGATATTAGAACCGATATTCAAAAACCGATATTGGAGAACAAATATTGAAAAACTGATATTGAAAAACCGATATTGAAAAACCGATATTGAAAAACTTATATCCAAAAACTGATATTGCAAAGCCGATATTGAATCCGATATTAGAACCGATATTGAAAAACCGATATTGTAGAGCAAATATTGAAAAACTGATATCGAAAAACTGATATTGAAAAACCGATATTGAAAAACTGATATTGAAAAACCGATATTGAAAAACCGATATTGAAAAACCGATATTGAATCCGATATTAGAACCGATATTCAAAAACCGATATTGGAGAACAAATATTGAAAAACTGATATTGAAAAACTGATATTGAAACCGATATTAGAACCGATATTGAAAAACCGATATTGAAAAACCGATATTGAAAAACCGATATTGAAAAACAAATATTGAAAAACTGATATCGAAAAACTGATATTGAAAAACCGATATTGAAAAACCGATATTGAAAAACTGATATCGAAAAACTGATATTGAAAAACTGATATTGAAACCGATATTAGAACCGATATTGAAAAACCGATATTGAAAAACCGATATTGAATCCGATATTAGAACCGATATTCAAAAACCGATATTGGAGAACAAATATTGAAAAACTGATATCGAAAAACTGATATTGAAAAACTGATATTGAAAAACCGATATTGAAAAACAAATATTGAAAAACCGATATTGAAAAACATATATCGAAAAACTGATATTGAAAAACCGATATTGAAAAACCGATATTGAAAAACCGATATTGAAAAACCGATATTGAAACCGATATTAGAACCGATATTGAAAAACCGATATTGAAAAACAAATATTGAAAAACTGATATCGAAAAACTGAAATTGAAAAAACCGATATTGAAAAACTGATATTGAAACCGATATTAGAACCGATATTGAAAAACCGATATTGAAAAACTGATATTGAAACCGATATTGAAAAACAAATATTGAAAAACTGATATCGAAAAACTGATATTGAAAAACTGATATTGAAAAACTGATATTGAAAAACCGATATTGAAAAACAAATATTGAAAAACCGATATTGAAAAACATATATCGAAAAACTGATATTGAAAAACCGATATTGAAAAACCGATATTGAAAAACAAATATTGAAAAACCGATATTGAAAAACTTATATCGAAAAACTGATATTGAAAAACCGATATTGAAAAACCGATATTGAAAAACTGATATTGAAAAACCGATATTGAAAAACAAATATTGAAAAACCGATATTGAAAAACTTATATCGAAAAACTGATATTGAAAAACCGATATTGAAAAACCGATATTGAAAAACCGATATTGAAAAACCGATATTGAAACCGATATTAGAACCGATATTGAAAAACCGATATTGAAAAACAAATATTGAAAAACTGATTTCGAAAAACTGATATTGAAAAACCGATATTGAAAAACTGATATTGAAACCGATATTAGAACCGATATTGAAAAACCGATATTGAAAAACTGATATTGAAACCGATATTGAAAAACAAATATTGAAAAACTGATATCGAAAAACTGATATTGAAAAACTGATATTGAAAAATCGATATTGAAAAACCGATATTGAATCCGATATTAGAACCGATATTCAAAAACCGATATTGGAGAACAAATATTGAAAACCTGATATTGAAAAACTGATATTGAAAAACCGATATTGAAAAACCGATATTGAAAACCGATATTGAAAAACTTATATTGCAAAACCGATATTGAAACCGATATTAGAACCGATATTGAAAAACCGATATTCAAAAACCGATATTGGAGAACAAATATTGAAAAACTGATATCGAAAAACTGATATTGAAAAACCGATATTGAAAAACCGATATTGAATCCGATATTAGAACCGATATTCAAAAACCGATATTGGAGAACAAATATTGAAAAACTGATATCGAAAAACTGATATTGAAAAACTGATATTGAAAAACCGATATTGAAAAACAAATATTGAAAAACCGATATTGAAAAACTGATATTGAAACCGATATTAGAACCGATATTGAAAAACCGATATTGAAAAACAAATATTGAAAAACTGATATCGAAATACTGATATTGAAAAACCGATATTGAAAAACTGATATTGAAAAACTGATATTGAAAAACCGATATTGAAAAACAAATATTGAAAAACCGATATTGAAAAACTTATATCGAAAAACTGATATTGAAAAACCGATATTGAAAAACCGATATTGAAAAACCGATATTGAAACCGATATTAGAACCGATATTGAAAAACCGATATTGAAAAACAAATATTGAAAAACTGATATCGAAAAACTGATATTGAAAAACCGATATTGAAAAACTGATATTGAAACCGATATTAGAACCGATATTGAAAAACCGATATTGAAAAACCGATATTGAATCCGATATTAGAACCGATATTCAAAAACCGATATTGGAGAACAAATATTGAAAAACTGATATCGAAAAACTGATATTGAAAAACTGATATTGAAAAACCGATATTGAAAAACAAATATTGAAAAACCGATATTGAAAAACTTATATCGAAAAACTGATATTGAAAAACCGATATTGAAAAACCGATATTGAAAAACCGATATTGAAACCGATATTAGAACCGATATTGAAAAACCGATATTGAAAAACAAATATTGAAAAACTGATTTCGAAAAACTGATATTGAAAAACCGATATTGAAAAACTGATTTTGAAACCGATATTAGAACCGATATTGAAAAACCGATATTGAAAAACTGATATTGAAACCGATATTGAAAAACAAATATTGAAAAACTGATATCGAAAAACTGATATTGAAAAACTGGTATTGAAAAACCGATATTGAAAAACCGATATTGAATCCGATATTAGAACCGATATTCAAAAACCGATATTGGAGAACAAATATTGAAAACCTGATATTGAAAAACTGATATTGAAAAACCGATATTGAAAAACCGATATTGAAAACCGATATTGAAAAACTTATATTGCAAAACCGATATTGAAACCGATATTAGAACCGATATTGAAAAACCGATATTCAAAAACCGATATTGGAGAACAAGTATTGAAAAACTGATATTGAAAAACCGATTTTGAAAAACCGATATTGAAAAACTGATATTGAAACCGATATTAGAACCGATATTGAAACACCGATATTGAAAAACAAATATTGAAAACTGATATCGAAAAACTGATATTGAAAAACCGATATTGAAAAACCGATATTGAATCCGATATTAGAACCGATATTCAAAAACCGATATTGGAGAACAAATATTGAAAAACTGATATTGAAAAACCGATATTGAAAAACCGATATTGAAAAACTTATATCCAAAAACTGATATTGCAAAGCCGATATTGAATCCGATATTAGAACCGATATTGAAAAACCGATATTGTAGAGCAAATATTGAAAAACTGATATCGAAAAACTGATATTGAAAAACCGATATTGAAAAACTGATATTGAAAAACCGATATTGAAAAACCGATATTGAAAAACCGATATTGAATCCGATATTAGAACCGATATTCAAAAACCGATATTGGAGAACAAATATTGAAAAACTGATATTGAAAAACTGATATTGAAACCGATATTAGAACCGATATTGAAAAACCGATATTGAAAAACCGATATTGAAAAACCGATATTGAAAAACAAATATTGAAAAACTGATATCGAAAAACTGATATTGAAAAACCGATATTGAAAAACCGATATTGAAAAACTGATATCGAAAAACTGATATTGAAAAACTGATATTGAAACCGATATTAGAACCGATATTGAAAAACCGATATTGAAAAACCGATATTGAATCCGATATTAGAACCGATATTCAAAAACCGATATTGGAGAACAAATATTGAAAAACTGATATCGAAAAACTGATATTGAAAAACTGATATTGAAAAACCGATATTGAAAAACAAATATTGAAAAACCGATATTGAAAAACATATATCGAAAAACTGATATTGAAAAACCGATATTGAAAAACCGATATTGAAAAACCGATATTGAAAAACCGATATTGAAACCGATATTAGAACCGATATTGAAAAACCGATATTGAAAAACAAATATTGAAAAACTGATATCGAAAAACTGAAATTGAAAAAACCGATATTGAAAAACTGATATTGAAACCGATATTAGAACCGATATTGAAAAACTGATATTGAAACCGATATTGAAAAACAAATATTGAAAAACTGATATCGAAAAACTGATATTGAAAAACTGATATTGAAAAACTGATATTGAAAAACCGATATTGAAAAACCGATATTGAAAACCGATATTGAAAAACTTATATTGCAAAACCGATATTGAAACCGATATTAGAACCGATATTGAAAAACCGATATTCAAAAACCGATATTGGAGAACAAATATTGAAATACTGATATCGAAAAACTGATATTGAAAAACCGATATTGAAAAACTGATATTGAAACCGATATTAGAACCGATACTGACAAACCGATATTGAAAAACCGATATTGAATCCGATATTAGACCGATATTCAAAAACCGATATTGGAGAACAAATATTGAAAAACTGATATTGAAAAACCGATATTGAAAAACAAATATTGAAAAACCGATATTGAAAAACTGATATTGAAAAACCGATATTGAAAAACAAATATTGAAAAACCGATATTGAAAAACTTATATCGAAAAACTGATATTGAAAAACCGATATTGAAAAACCGATATTGAAAAACCGATATTGAAAAACCGATATTGAAACCGATATTAGAACCGATATTGAAAAACCGATATTGAAAAACAAATATTGAAAAACTGATTTCGAAAAACTGATATTGAAAAACCGATATTGAAAAACTGATATTGAAACCGATATTAGAACCGATATTGAAAAACCGATATTGAAAAACTGATATTGAAACCGATATTGAAAAACAAATATTGAAAAACTGATATTGAAAAACCGATATTGAAAAACCGATATTGAATCCGATATTAGAACCGATATTCAAAAACCGATATTGGAGATCAAATATTGAAAAACTGATATCGAAAAACTGATATTGAAAAACCGATATTGAAAAACTGATATTGAAACCGATATTAGAACCGATATTGAAAAACCGATATTGAAAAACTGATATTGAAACCGATATTGAAAAACAAATATTGAAAAACTGATATCGAAAAACTGATATTGAAAAACTGATATTGAAAAACCGATATTGAAAAACCGATATTGAATCCGATATTAGAACCGATATTCAAAAACCGATATTGGAGAACAAATATTGAAAACCTGATATTGAAAAACTGATATTGAAAAACCGATATTGAAAAACTGATATTGAAACCGATATTAGAACCGATATTAGAACCGATATTGAAAGCCGATATTGAAAAACAAATATTGAAAAACTGATATTGAAAAACAAATATTGAAAAACTGATATCGAAAAACTGATATTGAAAAACTGATATTGAAACCGATATTAGAACCGATATTGAAAAACCGATATTCGAAAACTGATATTGAAACCGATATTAGAACCGATATTGAAAAACCGATATTGAAAAACTTATATTGCAAAACCGATATTGAAACCGATATTAGAACCGATATTGAAAAACAAATATTGAAAAACTGATATCGAAAAACTGATATTGAAAAACCGATATTGAAAAACAAATATTGAAAAACCGATATTGAAAAACTTATATCGAAAAACTGATATTGAAAAACCGATATTGAAAAACCGATATTGAAACCGATATTGAAAAACTTATATTGCAAAACCGATATTGAAACCGATATTGAAAAACCGATATTGAAAAACCGATATTGAATCCGATATTAGAACCGATATTCAAAAACCGATATTGGAGAACAAATATTGAAAAACTGATATCGAAAAACTGATATTGAAAAACTGATATTGAAAAACCGATATTGAAAAACAAATATTGAAAAACCGATATTGAAAAACATATATCGAAAAACTGATATTGAAAAACCGATATTGAAAAACCGATATTGAAAAACCGATATTGAAAAACCGATATTGAAACCGATATTAGAACCGATATTGAAAAACCGATATTGAAAAACAAATATTGAAAAACTGATATCGAAAAACTGAAATTGAAAAAACCGATATTGAAAAACTGATATTGAAACCGATATTAGAACCGATATTGAAAAACCGATATTGAAAAACTGATATTGAAACCGATATTGAAAAACAAATATTGAAAAACTGATATCGAAAAACTGATATTGAAAAACTGATATTGAAAAACTGATATTGAAAAACCGATATTGAAAAACCGATATTGAAAACCGATATTGAAAAACTTATATTGCAAAACCGATATTGAAACCGATATTAGAACCGATATTGAAAAACCGATATTCAAAAACCGATATTGGAGAACAAATATTGAAATACTGATATCGAAAAACTGATATTGAAAAACCGATATTGAAAAACTGATATTGAAACCGATATTAGAACCGATACTGACAAACCGATATTGAAAAACCGATATTGAATCCGATATTAGACCGATATTCAAAAACCGATATTGGAGAACAAATATTGAAAAACTGATATTGAAAAACCGATATTGAAAAACAAATATTGAAAAACCGATATTGAAAAACTTATATCGAAAAACTGATATTGAAAAACCGATATTGAAAAACCGATATTGAAAAACTGATATTGAAAAACCGATATTGAAAAACAAATATTGAAAAACCGATATTGAAAAACTTATATCGAAAAACTGATATTGAAAAACCGATATTGAAAAACCGATATTGAAAAACCGATATTGAAAAACCGATATTGAAACCGATATTAGAACCGATATTGAAAAACCGATATTGAAAAACAAATATTGAAAAACTGATTTCGAAAAACTGATATTGAAAAACCGATATTGAAAAACTGATATTGAAACCGATATTAGAACCGATATTGAAAAACCGATATTGAAAAACTGATATTGAAACCGATATTGAAAAACAAATATTGAAAAACTGATATTGAAAAACCGATATTGAAAAACCGATATTGAATCCGATATTAGAACCGATATTCAAAAACCGATATTGGAGATCAAATATTGAAAAACTGATATCGAAAAACTGATATTGAAAAACCGATATTGAAAAACTGATATTGAAACCGATATTAGAACCGATATTGAAAAACCGATATTGAAAAACTGATATTGAAACCGATATTGAAAAACAAATATTGAAAAACTGATATCGAAAAACTGATATTGAAAAACTGATATTGAAAAACCGATATTGAAAAACCGATATTGAATCCGATATTAGAACCGATATTCAAAAACCGATATTGGAGAACAAATATTGAAAACCTGATATTGAAAAACTGATATTGAAAAACCGATATTGAAAAACTGATATTGAAACCGATATTAGAACCGATATTAGAACCGATATTGAAAGCCGATATTGAAAAACAAATATTGAAAAACTGATATTGAAAAACAAATATTGAAAAACTGATATCGAAAAACTGATATTGAAAAACTGATATTGAAACCGATATTAGAACCGATATTGAAAAACCGATATTCGAAAACTGATATTGAAACCGATATTAGAACCGATATTGAAAAACCGATATTGAAAAACTTATATTGCAAAACCGATATTGAAACCGATATTAGAACCGATATTGAAAAACAAATATTGAAAAACTGATATCGAAAAACTGATATTGCAAAACCGATATTGAAAAACCGATACTGAAACACCGATATTGAAAAACTTATATCGAAAAACTGATATTGAAAAACCGATATTGAAAAACCGATATTGAAACCGATATTGAAAAACTTATATTGCAAAACCGATATTGAAACCGATATTAGAACCGATATTCAAAAACCGATATTAGAACCGATATTCAAAAACCGATATTGGAGAACAAATATTGAAAAACTGATATCGAAAAACTGATATTGAAAAACCGATATTGAAAAACCGATATTGAAAAACAAATATTGAAAAACTGATATCGAAAAACTGATATTGAAAAACCGATATTGAAAAACTGATATTGAAACCGATATTAGAACCGATATTGAAAAATCGATATTGAAAAACCGATATTGAATCCGATATTAGAACCGATATTCAAAAACCGATATTGGAGAATTAATATTGAAAAACTGATATCGAAAAACTGATATTGAAAAACTGATATTGAAAAACCGATATTGAAAAACAAATATTGAAAAACCGATATTGAAAAACTTATATCGAAAAACTGATATTGAAAAACCGATATTGAAAAACCGATATTGAAAAACCGATATTGAAAAACCGATATTGAAACCGATATTAGAACCGATATTGAAAAACCGATATTGAAAAACAAATATTGAAAAACTGATATCGAAAAACTGATATTGAAAAACCGATATTGAAAAACTGATATTGAAACCGATATTAGAACCGATATTGAAAAACCGATATTGAAAAACCGATATTGAAAAACTGATATTGAAACCGATATTGAAAAACTTATATTGCAAAACCGATATTGAAACCGATATTAGAACCGATATTCAAAAACCGATATTAGAACCGATATTCAAAAACCGATATTGGAGAACAAATATTGAAAAACTGATATCGAAAAACTGATATTGAAAAACCGATATTGAAAAACCGATATTGAATCCGATATTAGAACCGATATTGAAAAACCGATATTGAAAAAGTGATATTGAAAAACCGATATTGAAAAACTGATATTGAAACCGATATTAGAACCGATATTGAAAAACAAATATTGAAAAACTGATATCGAAAAACTGATATTGAAAAACCGATATTGAAAAACTGATATTGAAACCGATATTAGAACCGATATTGAAAGCCGATATTGAAAAACAAATATTGAAAAACTGATATTGAAAAACAAATATTGAAAAACTGATATCGAAAAACTGATATTGAAAAACTGATATTGAAACCGATATTAGAACCGATATTGAAAAACCGATATTCGAAAACTGATATTGAAACCGATATTAGAACCGATATTGAAAAACCGATATTGAAAAACTTATATTGCAAAACCGATATTGAAACCGATATTAGAACCGATATTGAAAAACAAATATTGAAAAACTGATATCGAAAAACTGATATTGAAAAACCGATATTGAAAAACTGATATTGAAAAACTGATATTGAAAAACCGATATTGAAAAACAAATATTGAAAAACCGATATTGAAAAACTTATATCGAAAAACTGATATTGAAAAACCGATATTGAAAAACCGATATTGAAAAACCGATATTGAAAAACCGATATTGAAACCGATATTAGAACCGATATTGAAAAACCGATATTGAAAAACAAATATTGAAAAACTGATATCGAAAAACTGATATTGAAAAACCGATATTGAAAAACTGATATTGAAACCGATATTAGAACCGATATTGAAAAACCGATATTGAAAAACCGATATTGAAAAACAAATATTGAAAAACTGATATCGAAAAACTGATATTGAAAAACTGATATTGAAAAACCGATATTGAAAAACCGATATTGAATCCGATATTAGAACCGATATTCAAAAACCGATATTGGAGAACAAATATTGAAAACCTGATATTGAAAAACTGATATTGAAAACCCGATATTGAAAAACCGATATTGAAAACCGATATTGAAAAACTTATATTGAAAAACCGATATTGAAAAACCGATATTGAAAAACCGATATTGAAAAACTTATATCGAAAAACTGATATTGAAAAACCGATATTGAAAAACCGATATTGAAAAACTGATATTGAAAAACCGATATTGAAAAACAAATATTGAAAAACCGATATTGAAAAACTTATATCGAAAACTGATATTGAAAAACCGATATTGAAAAACTTATATCGAAAAACTGATATTGAAAAACCGATATTGAAAAACCGATATTGAAAAACTGATATTGAAAAACCGATATTGAAAAACAAATATTGAAAAACCGATATTGAAAAACTTATATCGAAAAACTGATATTGAAAAACCGATATTGAAAAACCGATATTGAAAAACCGATATTGAAAAACCGATATTGAAACCGATATTAGAACCGATATTGAAAAACCGATATTGAAAAACAAATATTGAAAAACTGATATTGAAAAACCGATATTGAAAAACAAATATTGAAAAACCGATATTGAAAAACTTATATCGAAAAACTGATATTGAAAAACCGATATTGAAAAACCGATATTGAAAAACTGATATTGAAAAACCGATATTGAAAAACAAATATTGAAAAACCGATATTGAAAAACTTATATCGAAAAACTGATATTGAAAAACCGATATTGAAAAACCGATATTGAAAAACCGATATTGAAAAACCGATATTGAAACCGATATTAGAACCGATATTGAAAAACCGATATTGAAAAACAAATATTGAAAAACTGATTTCGAAAAACTGATATTGAAAAACCGATATTGAAAAACTGATATTGAAACCGATATTAGAACCGATATTGAAAAACCGATATTGAAAAACTGATATTGAAACCGATATTGAAAAACAAATATTGAAAAACTGATATTGAAAAACCGATATTGAAAAACCGATATTGAATCCGATATTAGAACCGATATTCAAAAACCGATATTGGAGATCAAATATTGAAAAACTGATATCGAAAAACTGATATTGAAAAACCGATATTGAAAAACTGATATTGAAACCGATATTAGAACCGATATTGAAAAACCGATATTGAAAAACTGATATTGAAACCGATATTGAAAAACAAATATTGAAAAACTGATATCGAAAAACTGATATTGAAAAACTGATATTGAAAAACCGATATTGAAAAACCGATATTGAATCCGATATTAGAACCGATATTCAAAAACCGATATTGGAGAACAAATATTGAAAACCTGATATTGAAAAACTGATATTGAAAAACCGATATTGAAAAACTGATATTGAAACCGATATTAGAACCGATATTAGAACCGATATTGAAAGCCGATATTGAAAAACAAATATTGAAAAACTGATATTGAAAAACAAATATTGAAAAACTGATATCGAAAAACTGATATTGAAAAACTGATATTGAAACCGATATTAGAACCGATATTGAAAAACCGATATTCGAAAACTGATATTGAAACCGATATTAGAACCGATATTGAAAAACCGATATTGAAAAACTTATATTGCAAAACCGATATTGAAACCGATATTAGAACCGATATTGAAAAACAAATATTGAAAAACTGATATCGAAAAACTGATATTGAAAAACCGATATTGAAAAACAAATATTGAAAAACCGATATTGAAAAACTTATATCGAAAAACTGATATTGAAAAACCGATATTGAAAAACCGATATTGAAACCGATATTGAAAAACTTATATTGCAAAACCGATATTGAAACCGATATTAGAACCGATATTCAAAAACCGATATTAGAACCGATATTCAAAAACCGATATTGGAGAACAAATATTGAAAAACTGATATCGAAAAACTGATATTGAAAAACCGATATTGAAAAACCGATATTGAAAAACAAATATTGAAAAACTGATATCGAAAAACTGATATTGAAAAACCGATATTGAAAAACTGATATTGAAACCGATATTAGAACCGATATTGAAAAATCGATATTGAAAAACCGATATTGAATCCGATATTAGAACCGATATTCAAAAACCGATATTGGAGAATTAATATTGAAAAACTGATATCGAAAAACTGATATTGAAAAACTGATATTGAAAAACCGATATTGAAAAACAAATATTGAAAAACCGATATTGAAAAACTTATATCGAAAAACTGATATTGAAAAACCGATATTGAAAAACCGATATTGAAAAACCGATATTGAAAAACCGATATTGAAACCGATATTAGAACCGATATTGAAAAACCGATATTGAAAAACAAATATTGAAAAACTGATATCGAAAAACTGATATTGAAAAACCGATATTGAAAAACTGATATTGAAACCGATATTAGAACCGATATTGAAAAACCGATATTGAAAAACCGATATTGAAAAACTGATATTGAAACCGATATTGAAAAACTTATATTGCAAAACCGATATTGAAACCGATATTAGAACCGATATTCAAAAACCGATATTAGAACCGATATTCAAAAACCGATATTGGAGAACAAATATT
The DNA here is from genome assembly GCF_050908995.1 of Andrena cerasifolii. Classification (NCBI taxonomy): domain Eukaryota; kingdom Metazoa; phylum Arthropoda; class Insecta; order Hymenoptera; family Andrenidae; genus Andrena; species Andrena cerasifolii. Next base: position 12,924 of record NW_027485603.1, read on the forward strand.
GAAAAACTGATATCGAAAAACTGATATTGAAAAACCGATATTGAAAAACCGATATTGAATCCGATATTAGAACCGATATTGAAAAACCGATATTGAAAAAGTGATATTGAAAAACCGATATTGAAAAACTGATATTGAAACCGATATTAGAACCGATATTGAAAAACAAATATTGAAAAACTGATATCGAAAAACTGATATTGAAAAACCGATATTGAAAAACTGATATTGAAACCGATATTAGAACCGATATTGAAAGCCGATATTGAAAAACAAATATTGAAAAACTGATATTGAAAAACAAATATTGAAAAACTGATATCGAAAAACTGATATTGAAAAACTGATATTGAAACCGATATTAGAACCGATATTGAAAAACCGATATTCGAAAACTGATATTGAAACCGATATTAGAACCGATATTGAAAAACCGATATTGAAAAACTTATATTGCAAAACCGATATTGAAACCGATATTAGAACCGATATTGAAAAACAAATATTGAAAAACTGATATCGAAAAACTGATATTGAAAAACCGATATTGAAAAACTGATATTGAAAAACTGATATTGAAAAACCGATATTGAAAAACAAATATTGAAAAACCGATATTGAAAAACTTATATCGAAAAACTGATATTGAAAAACCGATATTGAAAAACCGATATTGAAAAACCGATATTGAAAAACCGATATTGAAACCGATATTAGAACCGATATTGAAAAACCGATATTGAAAAACAAATATTGAAAAACTGATATCGAAAAACTGATATTGAAAAACCGATATTGAAAAACTGATATTGAAACCGATATTAGAACCGATATTGAAAAACCGATATTGAAAAACCGATATTGAAAAACAAATATTGAAAAACTGATATCGAAAAACTGATATTGAAAAACTGATATTGAAAAACCGATATTGAAAAACCGATATTGAATCCGATATTAGAACCGATATTCAAAAACCGATATTGGAGAACAAATATTGAAAACCTGATATTGAAAAACTGATATTGAAAACCCGATATTGAAAAACCGATATTGAAAACCGATATTGAAAAACTGATATTGAAAAACTGATATTGAAACCGATATTAGAACCGATATTGAAAAACCGATATTCGAAAACTGATATTGAAACCGATATTAGAACCGATATTGAAAAACCGATATTGAAAAACTTATATTGCAAAACCGATATTGAAACCGATATTAGAACCGATATTGAAAAACAAATATTGAAAAACTGATATCGAAAAACTGATATTGAAAAACCGATATTGAAAAACAAATATTGAAAAACCGATATTGAAAAACTTATATCGAAAAACTGATATTGAAAAACCGATATTGAAAAACCGATATTGAAACCGATATTGAAAAACTTATATTGCAAAACCGATATTGAAACCGATATTAGAACCGATATTCAAAAACCGATATTAGAACCGATATTCAAAAACCGATATTGGAGAACAAATATTGAAAAACTGATATCGAAAAACTGATATTGAAAAACCGATATTGAAAAACCGATATTGAAAAACAAATATTGAAAAACTGATATCGAAAAACTGATATTGAAAAACCGATATTGAAAAACTGATATTGAAACCGATATTAGAACCGATATTGAAAAATCGATATTGAAAAACCGATATTGAATCCGATATTAGAACCGATATTCAAAAACCGATATTGGAGAATTAATATTGAAAAACTGATATCGAAAAACTGATATTGAAAAACTGATATTGAAAAACCGATATTGAAAAACAAATATTGAAAAACCGATATTGAAAAACTTATATCGAAAAACTGATATTGAAAAACCGATATTGAAAAACCGATATTGAAAAACCGATATTGAAAAACCGATATTGAAACCGATATTAGAACCGATATTGAAAAACCGATATTGAAAAACAAATATTGAAAAACTGATATCGAAAAACTGATATTGAAAAACCGATATTGAAAAACTGATATTGAAACCGATATTAGAACCGATATTGAAAAACCGATATTGAAAAACCGATATTGAAAAACTGATATTGAAACCGATATTGAAAAACTTATATTGCAAAACCGATATTGAAACCGATATTAGAACCGATATTCAAAAACCGATATTAGACCGATATTCAAAAACCGATATTGGAGAACAAATATTGAAAAACTGATATCGAAAAACTGATATTGAAAAACCGATATTGAAAAACCGATATTGAATCCGATATTAGAACCGATATTGAAAAACCGATATTGAAAAAGTGATATTGAAAAACCGATATTGAAAAACTGATATTGAAACCGATATTAGAACCGATATTGAAAAACAAATATTGAAAAACTGATATCGAAAAACTGATATTGAAAAACCGATATTGAAAAACTGATATTGAAACCGATATTAGAACCGATATTGAAAGCCGATATTGAAAAACAAATATTGAAAAACTGATATTGAAAAACAAATATTGAAAAACTGATATCGAAAAACTGATATTGAAAAACTGATATTGAAACCGATATTAGAACCGATATTGAAAAACCGATATTCGAAAACTGATATTGAAACCGATATTAGAACCGATATTGAAAAACCGATATTGAAAAACTTATATTGCAAAACCGATATTGAAACCGATATTAGAACCGATATTGAAAAACAAATATTGAAAAACTGATATCGAAAAACTGATATTGAAAAACCGATATTGAAAAACTGATATTGAAAAACTGATATTGAAAAACCGATATTGAAAAACAAATATTGAAAAACCGATATTGAAAAACTTATATCGAAAAACTGATATTGAAAAACCGATATTGAAAAACCGATATTGAAAAACCGATATTGAAAAACCGATATTGAAACCGATATTAGAACCGATATTGAAAAACCGATATTGAAAAACAAATATTGAAAAACTGATATCGAAAAACTGATATTGAAAAACCGATATTGAAAAACTGATATTGAAACCGATATTAGAACCGATATTGAAAAACCGATATTGAAAAACCGATATTGAAAAACAAATATTGAAAAACTGATATCGAAAAACTGATATTGAAAAACTGATATTGAAAAACCGATATTGAAAAACCGATATTGAATCCGATATTAGAACCGATATTCAAAAACCGATATTGGAGAACAAATATTGAAAACCTGATATTGAAAAACTGATATTGAAAACCCGATATTGAAAAACCGATATTGAAAACCGATATTGAAAAACTTATATTGAAAAACCGATATTGAAAAACCGATATTGAAAAACCGATATTGAAACCGATATTAGAACCGATATTGAAAAACCGATATTGAAAAACTGATATCGAAAAACTAATATTGAAAAACCGATATTGAAAAACCGATACTGAAAAACTTATATTGCAAAACCGATATTGAAACCGATATTAGAACCGATATTGAAAAACCGATATTGAAAAACAAATATTGAAACACTGATATTGAAAAACTGATATTGAAAAACCGATATTGAAAAACTGATATTGAAACCGATATTAGTCCCGATATTGAAAAACCGATATTGAAAAAGTGATATTGAAAAACCGATATTGAAAAACTGATATTGAAACCGATATTAGAACCGATATTGAAACACCGATATTGAAAAACAATTATTGAAAACTGATATCGAAAAACTGATATTGAAAAACCGATATTGAAAAAACCGATATTGAATCCGATATTAGAACCGATATTCAAAAACCGATATTGGAGAACAAATATTGAAAAACTGATATTGAAAAACCGATATTGAAAAACTGATATTGAAACCGATATTAGAACCGATATTGAAACACCGATATTGAAAAACAAATATTGAAAACTGATATCGAAAAACTGATATTGAAAAACCGATATTGAAAAACTGATATTGAAACCGATATTAGAACCGATATTGAAAAACCGATATTGAAAAACCGATATTGAAAAACCGATATTGAAAAACTGATATTGAAACCGATATTGAAAAACTTATATTGCAAAACCGATATTGAAACCGATATTAGAACCGATATTCAAAAACCGATATTAGAACCGATATTCAAAAACCGATATTGGAGAACAAATATTGAAAAACTGATATCGAAAAACTGATATTGAAAAACCGATATTGAAAAACCGATATTGAATCCGATATTAGAACCGATATTGAAAAACCGATATTGTAGAGCAAATATTGAAAAACTGATATCGAAAAACTGATATTGAAAAACCGATATTGAAAAACCGATATTGAAAAACCGATATTGAAAAACTTATATTGCAAAACCGATATTGAAACCGATATTAGAACCGATATTGAAAAACCGATATTGAAAAACAAATATTGAAAAACCGATATTGAAAAACTTATATCGAAAAACTGATATTGAAAAACCGATATTGAAAAACCGATATTGAAAAACCGATATTGAAACCGATATTAGAAACCGATATTGAAAAACCGATATTGAAAAACAAATATTGAAAAACTGATATCGAAAAACTGATATTGAAAAACCGATATTGAAAAACTGATATTGAAACCGATATTAGAACCGATATTGAAAAACCGATATTGAAAAACCGATATTGAAAAACTGATATTGAAACCGATATTGAAAAACTTATATTGCAAAACCGATATTGAAACCGATATTAGAACCGATATTCAAAAACCGATATTAGAACCGATATTCAAAAACCGATATTGGAGAACAAATATTGAAAAACTGATATCGAAAAACTGATATTGAAAAACCGATATTGAAAAACCGATATTGAATCCGATATTAGAACCGATATTGAAAAACCGATATTGAAAAACAAATATTGAAAAACTGATATCGAAAAACTGATATTGAAAAACCGATATTGAAAAACTGATATTGAAACCGATATTAGAACCGATATTGAAAAACCGATATGAAAAAGTGATATTGAAAAACCGATATTGCAAAACCGATATTGAAACCGATATTAGAACCGATATTGAAAAACAAATATTGAAAAACTGATATCGAAAAACTGATATTGAAAAACCGATATTGAAAAACTGATATTGAAAAACTGATATTGAAAAACCGATATTGAAAAACAAATATTGAAAAACCGATATTGAAAAACTTATATCGAAAAACTGATATTGAAAAACCGATATCGAAAAACTGATATTGAAAAACTGATATTGAAACCGATATTAGAACCGATATTGAAAAACAAATATTGAAAAACTGATATCGAAAAACTGATATTGAAAACCGATATTGAAAAACTGATATTGAAACCGATATTAGAACCGATATTGAAAAACCGATATTGAAAACAAATATTGAAAAACTGATATTGAAAAACAAATATTGAAAAACTGATATCGAAAACTGATATTGAAAAACTGATATTGAAACCGATATTAGAACCGATATTGAAAAACCGATATTGAAAAACCGATATTGCAAAACCGATATTGAAACCGATATTAGAACCGATATTGAAAAACAAATATTGAAAAACTGATATCGAAAAACTGATATTGAAAAACCGATATTGAAAAACTGATATTGAAAAACTGATATTGAAAAACCGATATTGAAAAACAAATATTGAAAAACCGATATTGAAAAACTTATATCGAAAAACTGATATTGAAAAACCGATATCGAAAAACTGATATTGAAAAACTGATATTGAAAAACCGATATTGAAAAACCGATATTGAATCCGATATTAGAACCGATATTCAAAAACCGATATTGGAGAACAAATATTGAAAACAACCTGATATTGAAAAACTGATATTGAAAACCCGATATTGAAAAACCGATATTGAAAACCGATATTGAAAAACTTATATTGAAAAACCGATATTGAAAAACCGATATTGAAAAACCGATATTGAAACCGATATTAGAACCGATATTGAAAAACCGATATTGAAAAACTGATATCGAAAAACTAATATTGAAAAACCGATATTGAAAAACCGATACTGAAAAACTTATATTGCAAAACCGATATTGAAACCGATATTAGAACCGATATTGAAAGCCGATATTGAAAAACAAATATTGAAAAACTGATATTGAAAAACAAATATTGAAAAACTGATATCGAAAAACTGATATTGAAAAACTGATATTGAAACCGATATTGAAACCGATATTAGAACCGATATTGAAAAACCGATATTGAAAAACAAATATTGAAAAACCGATATTGAAAAACTTATATCGAAAAACTGATATTGAAAAACCGATATTGAAAAACCGATATTGAAAAACCGATATTGAAAAACCGATATTGAAACCGATATTAGAACCGATATTGAAAAACCGATATTGAAAAACAAATATTGAAAAACTGATATCGAAAAACTGATATTGAAAAACCGATATTGAAAAACTGATATTGAAACCGATATTAGAACCGATATTGAAAAACCGATATTGAAAAACCGATATTGAAAAACAAATATTGAAAAACTGATATCGAAAAACTGATATTGAAAAACTGATATTGAAAAACCGATATTGAAAAACCGATATTGAATCCGATATTAGAACCGATATTCAAAAACCGATATTGGAGAACAAATATTGAAAACCTGATATTGAAAAACTGATATTGAAAACCCGATATTGAAAAACCGATATTGAAAACCGATATTGAAAAACTTATATTGAAAAACCGATATTGAAAAACCGATATTGAAAAACCGATATTGAAACCGATATTAGAACCGATATTGAAAAACCGATATTGAAAAACTGATATCGAAAAACTAATATTGAAAAACCGATATTGAAAAACCGATACTGAAAAACTTATATTGCAAAACCGATATTGAAACCGATATTAGAACCGATATTGAAAAACCGATATTGAAAAACAAATATTGAAACACTGATATTGAAAAACTGATATTGAAAAACCGATATTGAAAAACTGATATTGAAACCGATATTAGTCCCGATATTGAAAAACCGATATTGAAAAAGTGATATTGAAAAACCGATATTGAAAAACTGATATTGAAACCGATATTAGAACCGATATTGAAACACCGATATTGAAAAACAATTATTGAAAACTGATATCGAAAAACTGATATTGAAAAACCGATATTGAAAAACCGATATTGAATCCGATATTAGAACCGATATTCAAAAACCGATATTGGAGAACAAATATTGAAAAACTGATATTGAAAAACCGATATTGAAAAACTGATATTGAAACCGATATTAGAACCGATATTGAAACACCGATATTGAAAAACAAATATTGAAAACTGATATCGAAAAACTGATATTGAAAAACCGATATTGAAAAACTGATATTGAAACCGATATTAGAACCGATATTGAAAAACCGATATTGAAAAACCGATATTGAAAAACCGATATTGAAAAACTGATATTGAAACCGATATTGAAAAACTTATATTGCAAAACCGATATTGAAACCGATATTAGAACCGATATTCAAAAACCGATATTAGAACCGATATTCAAAAACCGATATTGGAGAACAAATATTGAAAAACTGATATCGAAAAACTGATATTGAAAAACCGATATTGAAAAACCGATATTGAATCCGATATTAGAACCGATATTGAAAAACCGATATTGTAGAGCAAATATTGAAAAACTGATATCGAAAAACTGATATTGAAAAACCGATATTGAAAAACCGATATTGAAAAACCGATATTGAAAAACTTATATTGCAAAACCGATATTGAAACCGATATTAGAACCGATATTGAAAAACCGATATTGAAAAACAAATATTGAAAAACCGATATTGAAAAACTTATATCGAAAAACTGATATTGAAAAACCGATATTGAAAAACCGATATTGAAAAACCGATATTGAAAAACCGATATTGAAACCGATATTAGAACCGATATTGAAAAACCGATATTGAAAAACAAATATTGAAAAACTGATATCGAAAAACTGATATTGAAAAACCGATATTGAAAAACTGATATTGAAACCGATATTAGAACCGATATTGAAAAACCGATATTGAAAAACCGATATTGAAAAACTGATATTGAAACCGATATTGAAAAACTTATATTGCAAAACCGATATTGAAACCGATATTAGAACCGATATTCAAAAACCGATATTAGAACCGATATTCAAAAACCGATATTGGAGAACAAATATTGAAAAACTGATATCGAAAAACTGATATTGAAAAACCGATATTGAAAAACCGATATTGAATCCGATATTAGAACCGATATTGAAAAACCGATATTGAAAAACAAATATTGAAAAACTGATATCGAAAAACTGATATTGAAAAACCGATATTGAAAAACTGATATTGAAACCGATATTAGAACCGATATTGAAAAACCGATATTGAAAAAGTGATATTGAAAAACCGATATTGCAAAACCGATATTGAAACCGATATTAGAACCGATATTGAAAAACAAATATTGAAAAACTGATATTGAAACCGATATTAGAACCGATATTGAAAAACCGATATTGAAAAACCGATATTGCAAAACCGATATTGAAACCGATATTAGAACCGATATTGAAAAACAAATATTGAAAAACTGATATCGAAAAACTGATATTGAAAAACCGATATTGAAAAACTGATATTGAAAAACTGATATTGAAAAACCGATATTGAAAAACAAATATTGAAAAACCGATATTGAAAAACTTATATCGAAAAACTGATATTGAAAAACCGATATCGAAAAACTGATATTGAAAAACTGATATTGAAAAACCGATATTGAAAAACCGATATTGAATCCGATATTAGAACCGATATTCAAAAACCGATATTGGAGAACAAATATTGAAAACCTGATATTGAAAAACTGATATTGAAAACCCGATATTGAAAAACCGATATTGAAAACCGATATTGAAAAACTTATATTGAAAAACCGATATTGAAAAACCGATATTGAAAAACCGATATTGAAACCGATATTAGAACCGATATTGAAAAACCGATATTGAAAAACTGATATCGAAAAACTAATATTGAAAAACCGATATTGAAAAACCGATACTGAAAAACTTATATTGCAAAACCGATATTGAAACCGATATTAGAACCGATATTGAAAAACCGATATTGAAAAACAAATATTGAAACACTGATATTGAAAAACTGATATTGAAAAACCGATATTGAAAAACTGATATTGAAACCGATATTAGTCCCGATATTGAAAAACCGATATTGAAAAAGTGATATTGAAAAACCGATATTGAAAAACTGATATTGAAACCGATATTAGAACCGATATTGAAACACCGATATTGAAAAACAAATATTGAAAACTGATATCGAAAAACTGATATTGAAAAACCGATATTGAAAAACCGATATTGAATCCGATATTAGAACCGATATTCAAAAACCGATATTGGAGAACAAATATTGAAAAACTGATATTGAAAAACCGATATTGAAAAACTGATATTGAAACCGATATTAGAACCGATATTGAAACACCGATATTGAAAAACAAATATTGAAAACTGATATCGAAAAACTGATATTGAAAAACCGATATTGAAAAACTGATATTGAAACCGATATTAGAACCGATATTGAAAAACCGATATTGAAAAACCGATATTGAAAAACTGATATTGAAACCGATATTGAAAAACTTATATTGCAAAACCGATATTGAAACCGATATTAGAACCGATATTCAAAAACCGATATTAGAACCGATATTCAAAAACCGATATTGGAGAACAAATATTGAAAAACTGATATCGAAAAACTGATATTGAAAAACCGATATTGAAAAACCGATATTGAATCCGATATTAGAACCGATATTGAAAAACCGATATTGTAGAGCAAATATTGAAAAACTGATATCGAAAAACTGATATTGAAAAACCGATATTGAAAAACCGATATTGAAAAACCGATATTGAAAAACTTATATTGCAAAACCGATATTGAAACCGATATTAGAACCGATATTGAAAAACCGATATTGAAAAACAAATATTGAAAAACTGATATCGAAAAACTGATATTGAAAAACCGATATTGAAAAACTGATATTGAAACCGATATTAGAACCGATATTGAAAAACCGATATTGAAAAACCGATATTGAATCCGATATTAGAACCGATATTCAAAAACCGATATTGAAAAACCGATATTGAAAAACTTATATCGAAAAACTGATATTGAAAAACCGATATTGAAAAACCGATATTGAAAAACAAAAATTGAAAAACCGATATTGAAAAACCGATATTGAAAAACTTATATCCAAAAACTGATATTGCAAAGCCGATATTGAATCCGATATTAGAACCGATATTGAAAAACCGATATTGTAGAGCAAATATTGAAAAACTGATATCGAAAAACTGATATGGAAAAACCGATATTGAAAAACCGATATTGAAAAACCGATATTGAAAAACTTATATTGCAAAACCGATATTGAAACCGATATTAGAACCGATATTGAAAAACCGATATTGAAAAACAAATATTGAAAAACTGATATCGAAAAACTGATATTGAAAAACCGATATTGAAAAACTGATATTGAAACCGATATTAGAACCGATATTGAAAAACCGATATTGAAAAACCGATATTGAAAAACTGATATTGAAACCGATATTGAAAAACTTATATTGCAAAACCGATATTGAAACCGATATTAGAACCGATATTCAAAAACCGATATTAGAACCGATATTCAAAAACCGATATTGGAGAACAAATATTGAAAAACTGATATCGAAAAACTGATATTGAAAAACCGATATTGAAAAACCGATATTGAATCCGATATTAGAACCGATATTGAAAAACCGATATTGAAAAACAAATATTGAAAAACTGATATCGAAAAACTGATATTGAAAAACCGATATTGAAAAACTGATATTGAAACCGATATTAGAACCGATATTGAAAAACCGATATTGAAAAAGTGATATTGAAAAACCGATATTGCAAAACCGATATTGAAACCGATATTAGAACCGATATTGAAAAACAAATATTGAAAAACTGATATTGAAACCGATATTAGAACCGATATTGAAAAACCGATATTGAAAAACCGATATTGCAAAACCGATATTGAAACCGATATTAGAACCGATATTGAAAAACAAATATTGAAAAACTGATATCGAAAAACTGATATTGAAAAACCGATATTGAAAAACTGATATTGAAAAACTGATATTGAAAAACCGATATTGAAAAACAAATATTGAAAAACCGATATTGAAAAACTTATATCGAAAAACTGATATTGAAAAACCGATATCGAAAAACTGATATTGAAAAACTGATATTGAAAAACCGATATTGAAAAACCGATATTGAATCCGATATTAGAACCGATATTCAAAAACCGATATTGGAGAACAAATATTGAAAACCTGATATTGAAAAACTGATATTGAAAACCCGATATTGAAAAACCGATATTGAAAACCGATATTGAAAAACTTATATTGAAAAACCGATATTGAAAAACCGATATTGAAAAACCGATATTGAAACCGATATTAGAACCGATATTGAAAAACCGATATTGAAAAACTGATATCGAAAAACTAATATTGAAAAACCGATATTGAAAAACCGATACTGAAAAACTTATATTGCAAAACCGATATTGAAACCGATATTAGAACCGATATTGAAAAACCGATATTGAAAAACAAATATTGAAACACTGATATTGAAAAACTGATATTGAAAAACCGATATTGAAAAACTGATATTGAAACCGATATTAGTCCCGATATTGAAAAACCGATATTGAAAAAGTGATATTGAAAAACCGATATTGAAAAACTGATATTGAAACCGATATTAGAACCGATATTGAAACACCGATATTGAAAAACAAATATTGAAAACTGATATCGAAAAACTGATATTGAAAAACCGATATTGAAAAACCGATATTGAATCCGATATTAGAACCGATATTCAAAAACCGATATTGGAGAACAAATATTGAAAAACTGATATTGAAAAACCGATATTGAAAAACTGATATTGAAACCGATATTAGAACCGATATTGAAACACCGATATTGAAAAACAAATATTGAAAACTGATATCGAAAAACTGATATTGAAAAACCGATATTGAAAAACTGATATTGAAACCGATATTAGAACCGATATTGAAAAACCGATATTGAAAAACCGATATTGAAAAACTGATATTGAAACCGATATTGAAAAACTTATATTGCAAAACCGATATTGAAACCGATATTAGAACCGATATTCAAAAACCGATATTAGAACCGATATTCAAAAACCGATATTGGAGAACAAATATTGAAAAACTGATATCGAAAAACTGATATTGAAAAACCGATATTGAAAAACCGATATTGAATCCGATATTAGAACCGATATTGAAAAACCGATATTGTAGAGCAAATATTGAAAAACTGATATCGAAAAACTGATATTGAAAAACCGATATTGAAAAACCGATATTGAAAAACCGATATTGAAAAACTTATATTGCAAAACCGATATTGAAACCGATATTAGAACCGATATTGAAAAACCGATATTGAAAAACAAATATTGAAAAACTGATATCGAAAAACTGATATTGAAAAACCGATATTGAAAAACTGATATTGAAACCGATATTAGAACCGATATTGAAAAACCGATATTGAAAAACCGATATTGAATCCGATATTAGAACCGATATTCAAAAACCGATATTGAAAAACCGATATTGAAAAACTTATATCGAAAAACTGATATTGAAAAACCGATATTGAAAAACCGATATTGAAAAACAAAAATTGAAAAACCGATATTGAAAAACCGATATTGAAAAACTTATATCCAAAAACTGATATTGCAAAGCCGATATTGAATCCGATATTAGAACCGATATTGAAAAACCGATATTGTAGAGCAAATATTGAAAAACTGATATCGAAAAACTGATATGGAAAAACCGATATTGAAAAACCGATATTGAAAAACCGATATTGAAAAACTTATATTGCAAAACCGATATTGAAACCGATATTAGAACCGATATTGAAAAACCGATATTGAAAAACAAATATTGAAAAACTGATATCGAAAAACTGATATTGAAAAACCGATATTGAAAAACTGATATTGAAACCGATATTAGAACCGATATTGAAAAACCGATATTGAAAAACCGATATTGAATCCGATATTAGAACCGATATTCAAAAACCGATATTGAAAAACCGATATTGAAAAACTTATATCGAAAAACTGATATTGAAAAACCGATATTGAAAAACCGATATTGAATCCGATATTAGAACCGATATTCAAAAACCGATATTGAAAAACCGATATTGAAAAACTTATATCGAAAAACTGATATTGAAAAACCGATATTGAAAAACCGATATTGAAAAACCGATATTGAAAAACCGATATTGAAAAACCGATATTGAAACCGATATTAGAACCGATATTGAAAAACCGATATTGAAAAACAAATATTGAAAAACTGATATCGAAAAACTGATATTGAAAAACCGATATTGAAAAACTGATATTGAAACCGATATTAGAACCGATATTGATAAACCGATATTGAAAAACCGATATTGAAAAACTGATATTGAAACCGATATTGAAAAACAAATATTGAAAAACTGATATCGAAAAACTGATATTGAAAAAACCGATATTGAAAAACTGATATTGAAACCGATATTAGAACCGATATTCAAAAACCGATATTGGAGAACAAATATTGAAAAACTGATATCGAAAAACTGATATTGAAAAACTGATATTGAAAAACCGATATTGAAAAACAAATATTGAAAAACCGATATTGAAAAACTTATATCGAAAAACTGATATTGAAAAACCGATATTGAAAAACCGATATTGAAAAACCGATATTGAAAAACCGATATTGAAAAACCGATATTGAAACCGATATTAGAAAACAAATATTGAAAAACTGATATCGAAAAACTGATATTGAAAAAACCGATATTGAAAAACTGATATTGAAACCGATATTAGAACCGATATTGAAAAACCGATATTGAAAAACTGATATTGAAACCGATATTGAAAAACAAATATTGAAAAACTGATATCGAAAAACTGATATTGAAAAACTGATATTGAAAAACCGATATTGAAAAACCGATATTGAATCCGATATTAGAACCGATATTCAAAAACCGATATTGGAGAACAAATATTGAAAACCTGATATTGAAAAACTGATATTGAAAAACCGATATTGAAAAACCGATATTGAAAACCGATATTGAAAAACTTATATTGCAAAACCGATATTGAAACCGATATTAGAACCGATATTGAAAAACCGATATTCAAAAACCGATATTGGAGAACAAATATTGAAAAACTGATATCGAAAAACTGATATTGAAAAACCGATATTGAAAAACTGATATTGAAACCGATATTAGAACCGATATTGAAAAACCGATATTGAAAAACCGATATTGAATCCGATATTAGAACAGATATTCAAAAACCGATATTGAATCCGATATTAGAACCGATATTCAAAAACCGATATTGGAGATCAAATATTGAAAAACTGATATCGAAAAACTGATATTGAAAAACCGATATTGAAAAACCGATATTGAAAAACCGATATTGAATCCGATATTAGAACCGATATTGAAAAACCGATATTGAAAAACAAATATTGAAAAACTGATATCGAAAAACTGATATTGAAAAACCGATATTGAAAAACTGATATTGAAACCGATATTAGAACCGATATTGAAAAACCGATATTGTAGAGCAAATATTGAAAAACTGATATCGAAAAACTGATATGGAAAAACCGATATTGAAAAACCGATATTGAAAAACCGATATTGAAAAACTTATATTGCAAAACCGATATTGAAACCGATATTAGAACCGATATTGAAAAACCGATATTGAAAAACAAATATTGAAAAACTGATATCGAAAAACTGATATTGAAAAACCGATATTGAAAAACTGATATTGAAACCGATATTAGAACCGATATTGAAAAACCGATATTGAAAAACCGATATTGAATCCGATATTAGAACCGATATTCAAAAACCGATATTGAAAAACCGATATTGAAAAACTTATATCGAAAAACTGATATTGAAAAACCGATATTGAAAAACCGATATTGAATCCGATATTAGAACCGATATTCAAAAACCGATATTGAAAAACCGATATTGAAAAACTTATATCGAAAAACTGATATTGAAAAACCGATATTGAAAAACCGATATTGAAAAACCGATATTGAAAAACCGATATTGAAAAACCGATATTGAAACCGATATTAGAACCGATATTGAAAAACCGATATTGAAAAACAAATATTGAAAAACTGATATCGAAAAACTGATATTGAAAAACCGATATTGAAAAACTGATATTGAAACCGATATTAGAACCGATATTGAAAAACCGATATTGAAAAACCGATATTGAAAAACTGATATTGAAACCGATATTGAAAAACAAATATTGAAAAACTGATATCGAAAAACTGATATTGAAAAAACCGATATTGAAAAACTGATATTGAAACCGATATTAGAACCGATATTCAAAAACCGATATTGGAGAACAAATATTGAAAAACTGATATCGAAAAACTGATATTGAAAAACTGATATTGAAAAACCGATATTGAAAAACAAATATTGAAAAACCGATATTGAAAAACTTATATCGAAAAACTGATATTGAAAAACCGATATTGAAAAACCGATATTGAAAAACCGATATTGAAAAACCGATATTGAAACCGATATTAGAACCGATATTGAAAAACCGATATTGAAAAACAAATATTGAAAAACTGATATCGAAAAACTGATATTGAAAAAACCGATATTGAAAAACTGATATTGAAACCGATATTAGAACCGATATTGAAAAACCGATATTGAAAAACTGATATTGAAACCGATATTGAAAAACAAATATTGAAAAACTGATATCGAAAAACTGATATTGAAAAACTGATATTGAAAAACCGATATTGAAAAACCGATATTGAATCCGATATTAGAACCGATATTCAAAAACCGATATTGGAGAACAAATATTGAAAACCTGATATTGAAAAACTGATATTGAAAAACCGATATTGAAAAACCGATATTGAAAACCGATATTGAAAAACTTATATTGCAAAACCGATATTGAAACCGATATTAGAACCGATATTGAAAAACCGATATTCAAAAACCGATATTGGAGAACAAATATTGAAAAACTGATATCGAAAAACTGATATTGAAAAACCGATATTGAAAAACTGATATTGAAACCGATATTAGAACCGATATTGAAAAACCGATATTGAAAAACCGATATTGAATCCGATATTAGAACCGATATTCAAAAACCGATATTGAATCCGATATTAGAACCGATATTCAAAAACCGATATTGGAGATCAAATATTGAAAAACTGATATCGAAAAACTGATATTGAAAAACCGATATTGAAAAACCGATATTGAATCCGATATTAGAACCGATATTGAAAAACCGATATTGAAAAACAAATATTGAAAAACTGATATCGAAAAACTGATATTGAAAAACCGATATTGAAAAACTGATATTGAAACCGATATTAGAACCGATATTGAAAAACCGATATTGAAAAACAAATATTGAAAAACTGATATCGAAAAACTGATATTGAAAAACCGATATTGAAAAACCGATATTGAATCCGATATTAGAACCGATATTCAAAAACCGATATTGGAGAACAAATATTGAAAACCTGATATTGAAAAACTGATATTGAAAAACCGATATTGTAAAACCGATATTGAAAACCGATATTGAAAAACTTATATTGCAAAACCGATATTGAAACAGATATTAGAACCGATATTGAAAAACCGATATTCAAAAACCGATATTGGAGAACAAATATTGAAAAACTGATATCGAAAAACTGATATTGAAAAACCGATATTGAAAAACTGATATTGAAACCGATATTAGAACCGATATTGAAAAACCGATATTGAATCCGATATTAGAACCGATATTCAAAAACCGATATTGAATCCGATATTAGAACCGATATTCAAAAACCGATATTGAAAAACCGATATTGAAAAACCGATATTGAATCCGATATTAGAACCGATATTGAAAAACCGATATTGAAAAACAAATATTGAAAAACTGATATCGAAAAACTGATATTGAAAAACCGATATTGAAAAACTGATATTGAAACCGATATTAGAACCGATATTGAAAAACCGATATTGAAAAACCGATATTGAAAAAGTGATATTGAAAAACCGATATTGAAAAACTGATATTGAAACCGATATTAGAACCGATATTGAAAAACAAATATTGAAAAACTGATATCGAAAAACTGATATTGAAAAACCGATATTGAAAAACTGATATTGAAACCGATATTGAAAAACTGATATTGAAACCGATATTAGAACCGATATTGAAAAACCGATATTGAAAAACCGATATTGAAAAAGTGATATTGAAAAACCGATATTGAAAAACTGATATTGAAACCGATATTAGAACCGATATTGAAAAACAAATATTGAAAAACTGATATTGAAAAACTGATATCGAAAAACTGATATTGAAAAACCGATATTGAAAAACTGATATTGAAACCGATATTGAAAAACTGATATTGAAACCGATATTAGAACCGATATTGAAAAACCGATATTGAAAAACCGATATTGAAAAAGTGATATTGAAAAACCGATATTGAAAAACTGATATTGAAACCGATATTAGAACCGATATTGAAAAACAAATATTGAAAAACTGATATCGAAAAACTGATATTGAAAAAACCGATATTGAAAAACTGATATTGAAACCGATATTAGAACCGATATTCAAAAACCGATATTGGAGAACAAATATTGAAAAACTGATATCGAAAAACTGATATTGAAAAACTGATATTGAAAAACCGATATTGAAAAACAAATATTGAAAAACCGATATTGAAAAACTCATATCGAAAAACTGATATTGAAAAACCGATATTGAAAAACCGATATTGAAAAACCGATATTGAAAAACCGATATTGAAACCGATATTAGAACCGATATTGAAAAACCGATATTGAAAAACAAATATTGAAAAACTGATATCGAAAAACTGATATTGAAAAAACCGATATTGAAAAACTGATATTGAAACCGATATTAGAACCGACATTGAAAAACGGATATTGAAAAACTGATATTGAAACCGATATTGAAAAACAAATATTGAAAAACTGATATCGAAAAACTGATATTGAAAAACTGATATTGAAAAACCGATATTGAAAAACCGATATTGAATCCGATATTAGAACCGATATTCAAAAACCGATATTGGAGAACAAATATTGAAAACCTGATATTGAAAAACTGATATTGAAAAACCGATATTGAAAAACCGATATTGAAAACCGATATTGAAAAACTTATATTGCAAAACCGATATTGAAACCGATATTAGAACCGATATTGAAAAACCGATATTCAAAAACCGATATTGGAGAACAAATATTGAAAAACTGATATCGAAAAACTGATATTGAAAAACCGATATTGAAAAACTGATATTGAAACCGATATTAGAACCGATATTGAAAAACCGATATTGAATCCGATATTAGAACCGATATTCAAAAACCGATATTGAATCCGATATTAGAACCGATATTCAAAAACCGATATTGGAGATCAAATATTGAAAAACTGATATCGAAAAACTGATATTGAAAAACCGATATTGAAAAACCGATATTGAATCCGATATTAGAACCGATATTGAAAAACCGATATTGAAAAACAAATATTGAAAAACTGATATCGAAAAACTGATATTGAAAAACCGATATTGAAAAACTGATATTGAAACCGATATTAGAACCGATATTGAAAAACCGATATTGAAAAACCGATATTGAAAAAGTGATATTGAAAAACCGATATTGAAAAACTGATATTGAAACCGATATTAGAACCGATATTGAAAAACAAATATTGAAAAACTGATATCGAAAAACTGATATTGAAAAACCGATATTGAAAAACTGATATTGAAACCGATATTGAAAAACTGATATTGAAACCGATATTAGAACCGATATTGAAAAACCGATATTGAAAAACAAATATTGAAAAACTGATATCGAAAAACTGATATTGAAAAACTGATATTGAAAAACCGATATTGAAAAACAAATATTGAAAAACCGATATTGAAAAACTTATATCGAAAAACTGATATTGAAAAACCGATATTGAAAAACCGATATTGAAAAACCGATATTGAAAAACCGATATTGAAACCGATATTAGAACCGATATTGAAAAACCGATATTGAAAAACAAATATTGAAAAACTGATATCGAAAAACTGATATTGAAAAAACCGATATTGAAAAACTGATATTGAAACCGATATTAGAACCGATATTGAAAAACCGATATTGAAAAACTGATATTGAAACCGATATTGAAAAACAAATATTGAAAAACTGATATCGAAAAACTGATATTGAAAAACTGATATTGAAAAACTGATATTGAAACCGATATTAGAACCGATATTGAAAAACCGATATTGAAAAACCGATATTGAAAAAGTGATATTGAAAAACCGATATTGAAAAACTGATATTGAAACCGATATTAGAACCGATATTCAAAAACCGATATTGGAGAACAAATATTGAAAACCTGATATTGAAAAACTGATATTGAAAAACCGATATTGAAAAACCGATATTGAAAACCGATATTGAAAAACTTATATTGCAAAACCGATATTGAAACCGATATTAGAACCGATATTGAAAAACCGATATTCAAAAACCGATATTGGAGAACAAATATTGAAAAACTGATATCGAAAAACTGATATTGAAAAACCGATATTGAAAAACTGATATTGAAACCGATATTAGAACCGATATTGAAAAACCGATATTGAAAAACCGATATTGAATCCGATATTAGAACCGATATTCAAAAACCGATATTGAATCCGATATTAGAACCGATATTCAAAAACCGATATTGGAGATCAAATATTGAAAAACTGATATCGAAAAACTGATATTGAAAAACCGATATTGAAAAACCGATATTGAATCCGATATTAGAACCGATATTGAAAAACCGATATTGAAAAACAAATATTGAAAAACTGATATCGAAAAACTGATATTGAAAAACCGATATTGAAAAACTGATATTGAAACCGATATTAGAACCGATATTGAAAAACCGATATTGAAAAACCGATATTGAAAAAGTGATATTGAAAAACCGATATTGAAAAACTGATATTGAAACCGATATTAGAACCGATATTGAAAAACAAATATTGAAAAACTGATATCGAAAAACTGATATTGAAAAACCGATATTGAAAAACTGATATTGAAACCGATATTGAAAAACTGATATTGAAACCGATATTAGAACCGATATTGAAAAACCGATATTGAAAAAGTGATATTGAAAAACCGATATTGAAAAACTGATATTGAAACCGATATTAGAACCGATATTGAAAAACAAATATTGAAAAACTGATATCGAAAAACTGATATTGAAAAACCGATATTGAAAAACTGATATTGAAACCGATATTAGAACCGATATTGAAAAACCGATATTGAAAAACAAATATTGAAAAACTGATATCGAAAAACTGATATTGAAAAACCGATATTGAAAAACCGATATTGAATCCGATATTAGA
>NW_027485604.1:0-25000 GCF_050908995.1 Andrena cerasifolii
GTTCGTTTGTTCGTTTGTTCGTTTGTTCGTTTGTTCGTTTGTTCGTTTGCTCGATTGTTCGTTTGTTCGTTTGTTCGTTGGTTCGATGGTTCGTTGGTTCGTTGGTTCGTTGGTTCGTTGGTTCGTTGGTTCGTTGCTTCGTTGGTTCGTTGGTTCGTTGGTTCGTTGGTTCGTTTGTTCGTTTGTTCGTTTGTTCGTTTGTTCGTTTGTTCGTTTGTTCGATTGTTCGATTGTTCGTTTGTTCGTTGGTTCGATGGTTCGTTGGTTCGTTGGTTCGTTGGTTCGTTGGTTCGTTGGTTCGTTGCTTCGTTGGTTCGTTGGTTCGTTGGTTCGTTGGTTCGTTTGTTCGTTTGTTCGTTGGTTCGTTGGTTCGTTGGTTCGTTGGTTCGTTGGTTCGTTGGTTCGTTGGTTCGTTGGTTCGTTGGTTCGTTGGTTCGTTGGTTCGTTGGTTCGTTTTTTTCTTTGTTTCTTTGTTTCTTTGTCTCTTTGTTCGATTGTTCGTTTGTTCGTTTGTTCGTTTGTTCGTTTGTTCGTTTGTTCGTTTGTTCGTTTGTTCGTTTGTTCGTTTGTTCGTTTGTTCGTTTGTTCGTTTGCTCGATTGTTCGTTTGTTCGTTTGTTCGTTGGTTCGATGGTTCGTTGGTTCGTTGGTTCGTTGGTTCGTTGGATCGTTGGTTCGTTGCTTCGTTGGTTCGTTGGTTCGTTGGTTCGTTGGTTCGTTGGTTCGTTGGTTCGTTGGTTCGTTGGTTCGTTGGTTTTTTGGTTCATTGGTTCGTTGGTTCGTTTTTTCTTTGTTTCTTTGTTTCTTTGTCTCGTTGTTCGATTGTTCGTTTGTTCGTTTGTTCGTTTGTTCGTTTGTTCGTTTGTTCGTTTGTTCGTTTGTTCGTTTGTTCGTTTGTTCGTTTGTTCGTTTGTTCGTTTGTTCGTTTGTTCGTTTGTTCGTTTGTTCGTTTGTTCGTTTGTTCGTTTGTTCGTTTGTTCGTTTGTTCGTTTGTTCGTTTGTTCGATTGTTCGATTGTTCGTTTGTTCGTTTGTTCGTTTGTTCGTTTGTTCGTTGGTTCGTTGGTTCGTTGTTTCGTTGGTTCGTTGGTTCGTTGGTTCGTTGGTTCGTTGGTTCGTTGGTTCGTTGGTTCGTTGGTTCGTTGGTTCGTTGGTTCGTTGGTTCGTTGGTTCGTTGGTTCGTTGGTTCGTTGGTTCGTTGGTTCGTTGGTTCGTTGGTTCGTTTTTTTCTTTGTTTCTTTGTTTCTTTGTCTCTTTGTTCGATTGTTCGTTTGTTCGTTTGTTCGTTTGATCGTTTGTTCGTTTATTCGTTTGTTCGTTTGTTCGTTTGTTCGTTTGTTCGTTTGTTCGTTTGTTCGTTTGTTCGTTTGTTCGTTTGTTCGTTTGTTCGTTTGTTCGTTTGTTCGTTTGTTCGTTTGTTCGTTTGTTCGTTTGTTCGTTTGTTCGTTTGTTCGTTTGTTCGTTTGTTCGTTTGTTCGTTTGTTCGTTGGTTCGTTGGTTCGTTGGTTCGTTGGTTCGTTGGTTCGTTGGTTCGTTGGTTCG
Organism: Andrena cerasifolii; assembly: GCF_050908995.1. Lineage (NCBI taxonomy): Eukaryota > Metazoa > Arthropoda > Insecta > Hymenoptera > Andrenidae > Andrena > Andrena cerasifolii. Next base: position 1,541 of record NW_027485604.1, read on the forward strand.
TTGGTTCGTTGGGTCGTTGGTTCGTTGGTTCGTTGGTTCGTTGGTTCGTTGGTTCGTTGGTTCGTTGTTTCGTTGGTTCGTTGGTTCGTTTTTTTCTTTGTTTCTTTGTTTCTTTGTCTCTTTGTTCGATTGTTCGTTTGTTCGTTTGATCGTTTGTTCGTTTATTCGTTTGTTCGTTTGTTCGTTTGTTCGTTTGTTCGTTTGTTCGTTTGTTCGTTTGTTCGTTTGTTCGTTTGTTCGTTTGTTCGTTTGTTCGTTTGTTCGTTTGTTCGTTTGTTCGTTTGTTCGTTTGTTCGTTTGTTCGTTTGTTCGTTTGTTCGTTTGTTCGTTTGTTCGTTTGTTCGTTTGTTCGTTTGTTCGTTTGTTCGTTTGTTCGTTTGTTCGTTTGTTCGTTTGTTCGTTTTGTCGTTTTTTTTCGTTTTTTCGTTGGTTTGTTGGTTCGTTGCTTCGTTGGTTCATTGGTTCGTTGGTTCGTTTTTTCTTTGTTTCTTTGTTTCTTTGTCTCTTTTTTCGATTGTTCGTTTGTTCGTTTGTTCGTTTGTTCGTTTGTTCGTTTGTTCGTTTGTTCGTTTGTTCGTTTGTTCGTTTGTTCGTTTGTTCGTTTGTTCGTTTGTTCGTTTGTTCGTTGGTTCGTTGGTTCGTTGGTTCGTTGGTTCGTTGGTTCGTTGGTTCGTTGGTTCGTTGGTTCGTTGGTTCGTTGGTTCGTTGGTTCGTTGGTTCGTTGCTTCGTTGGTTCGTTGGTTCGTTGGTTCGTTGGTTCGTTTGTTCGTTTGTTCGTTTGTTCGTTTGTTCGTTTGTTCGTTTGTTCGTTTGTTCGATTGTTCGATTGTTCGATTGTTCGTTTGTTCGTTTGTTCGTTTGTTCGTTTGTTCGTTGGTTCGTTGGTTCGTTGTTTCGTTGGTTCGTTGGTTCGTTGGTTCGTTGGTTCGTTGGTTCGTTGGTTCGTTGGTTCGTTGGTTCGTTGGTTCATTGGTTCGTTGGTTCGTTTTTTCTTTGTTTCTTTGTTTCTTTGTCTCTTTGTTCGATTGTTCGTTTGTTCGTTTGATCGTTTGTTCGTTTATTCGTTTGTTCGTTTTTTCGTTTGTTCGTTTGTTCGTTTGTTCGTTTGTTCGTTTGTTCGTTTGTTCGTTTGTTCGTTTGTTCGTTTGTTCGTTTGTTCGTTTGTTCGATTGTTCGTTTGTTCGTTTGTTCTTTTATTCGTTTGTTCGTTTGTTCGTTTGTTCGTTTGTTCGTTTGTTCGTTTGTTCGTTTGTTCGTTTTGTCGTTTTTTCTCGTTTTTTCGTTGGTTTGTTGGTTCGTTGGTTCGTTTGTTCGTTTGTTCGTTTGTTCGTTTGTTCGTTTGTTCGTTTGTTCGTTTGTTCGTTTGTTCGTTTGTTCGTTTGTTCGTTTGTTCGTTTGTTCGTTTGTTCATTTGTTCGTTTGTTCGTTTGTTCGTTTGTTCGTTTGTTCGTTTGTTCGTTTGTTCGTTTGTTCGTTTGTTCGTTTGTTCGTTTGTTCGTTTGCTCGATTGTTCGTTTGTTCGTTTGTTCGTTGGTTCGATGGTTCGTTGGTTCGTTGGTTCGTTGGTTCGTTGGATCGTTGGTTCGTTGCTTCGTTGGTTCGTTGGTTCGTTGGTTCGTTGGTTTTTTGGTTCATTGGTTCGTTGGTTCGTTTTTTCTTTGTTTCTTTGTTTCTTTGTCTCGTTGTTCGATTGTTCGTTTGTTCGTTTGTTCGTTTGTTCGTTTGTTCGTTTGTTCGTTTGTTCGTTTGTTCGTTTGTTCGTTTGTTCGTTTGTTCGTTTGTTCGTTTGTTCGTTTGTTCGTTTGTTCGTTTGTTCGTTTGTTCGTTTGTTCGTTTGTTCGTTTGTTCGTTTGTTCGTTTGTTCGTTTGTTCGTTTGTTCGTTTGTTCGTTTGTTCGTTTGTTCGTTTGTTCGTTTGTTCGTTTGTTCGTTTGTTCGTTTGTTCGTTTGTTCGTTTGTTCGTTTGTTCGTTTGTTCGTTTGTTCGTTTGTTCGTTTGTTCGTTTGTTCGTTTGTTCGTTTGTTCGTTTGTTCGTTTGTTCGTTTGTTCGTTTGTTCGTTTGTTCGTTTGTTCGTTTGTTCGATTGTTCGTTTGTTCGTTTGTTCGTTTGTTCGTTTGTTCGTTTGTTCGTTGGTTCGTTGGTTCGTTGTTTCGTTGGTTCGTTGGTTCGTTGGTTCGTTGGTTCGTTGGTTCGTTGGTTCGTTGGTTCGTTGGTTCGTTGGTTCGTTGGTTCGTTGGTTCGTTGGTTCGTTGGTTCGTTGGTTCGTTGTTTCGTTGGTTCGTTGGTTCGTTTTTTTCTTTGTTTCTTTGTTTCTTTGTCTCTTTGTTCGATTGTTCGTTTGTTCGTTTGATCGTTTGTTCGTTTATTCGTTTGTTCGTTTGTTCGTTTGTTCGTTTGTTCGTTTGTTCGTTTGTTCGTTTGTTCGTTTGTTCGTTTGTTCGTTTGTTCGTTTGTTCGTTTGTTCGTTTGTTCGTTTGTTCGTTTGTTCGTTTGTTCGTTTGTTCGTTTGTTCGTTTGTTCGTTTGTTCGTTTGTTCGTTTGTTCGTTTGTTCGTTTGTTCGTTTGTTCGTTTGTTCGTTTGTTCGTTTGTTCGTTTGTTCGTTTGTTCGTTTGTTCGTTTTGTCGTTTTTTTTTTCGTTTTTTCGTTGGTTTGTTGGTTCGTTGCTTCGTTGGTTCATTGGTTCGTTGGTTCGTTTTTTCTTTGTTTCTTTGTTTCTTTGTCTCTTTTTTCGATTGTTCGTTTGTTCGTTTGTTCGTTTGTTCGTTTGTTCGTTTGTTCGTTTGTTCGTTTGTTCGTTTGTTCGTTTGTTCGTTTGTTCGTTTGTTCGTTTGTTCGTTTGTTCGTTTGTTCGTTTGTTCGTTTGTTCGTTTGTTCGATTGTTCGATTGTTCGTTTTTTCGTTTGTTCGTTGGTTCGTTGGTTCGTTGTTTCGTTGGTTCGTTGGTTCGTTGGTTCGTTGGTTCGTTGGTTCGTTGGTTCGTTGGTTCGTTGGTTCGTTGGTTCGTTGGTTCGTTGGTTCGTTGGTTCGTTGGTTCGTTGGTTCGTTGGTTCGTTGGTTCGTTGGTTCGTTGGTTCGTTGGTTCGTTGGTTCGTTGGTTCGTTGGTTCGTTGGTTCGTTGGTTCGTTGGTTCGTTGGTTCGTTGGTTCGTTGGTTCGTTTTTTTCTTTGTTTCGTTTTTTTCTTTGTTTCTTTGTTTCTTTGTCTCTTTGTTCGATTGTTCGTTTGTTCGTTTGTTCGTTTGTTCGTTTGTTCGTTTGTTCGTTTGTTCGTTTGTTCGTTTGTTCGTTTGTTCGTTTGTTCGTTTGTTCGTTTGCTCGATTGTTCGTTTGTTCGTTTGTTCGTTGGTTCGATGGTTCGTTGGTTCGTTGGTTCGTTGGTTCGTTGGTTCGTTGGTTCGTTGCTTCGTTGGTTCGTTGGTTCGTTGGTTCGTTGGTTCGTTTGTTCGTTTGTTCGTTTGTTCGTTTGTTCGTTTGTTCGTTTGTTCGATTGTTCGATTGTTCGTTTGTTCGTTTGTTCGTTTGTTCGTTTGTTCGTTGGTTCGTTGGTTCGTTGTTTCGTTGGTTCGTTGGTTCGTTGGTTCGTTGGTTCGTTGGTTCGTTGGTTCGTTGGTTCGTTGGTTCGTTGGTTCATTGGTTCGTTGGTTCGTTTTTTCTTTGTTTCTTTGTTTCTTTGTCTCTTTGTTCGATTGTTCGTTTGTTCGTTTGTTCGTTTGTTCGTTTGTTCGTTTGTTCGTTTGTTCGTTTGTTCGTTTGTTCGTTTGTTCGTTTGTTCGTTTGTTCGTTTGTTCGTTTGTTCGTTTGCTCGATTGTTCGTTTGTTCGTTTGTTCGTTGGTTCGATGGTTCGTTGGTTCGTTGGTTCGTTGGTTCGTTGGATCGTTGGTTCGTTGGTTCGTTGGTTCGTTGGTTCGTTGGTTCGTTGGTTCGTTGGTTCGTTGGTTCGTTGGTTCGTTGGTTCGTTGGTTTTTTGGTTCATTGGTTCGTTGGTTCGTTTTTTCTTTGTTTCTTTGTTTCTTTGTCTCGTTGTTCGATTGTTCGTTTGTTCGTTTGTTCGTTTGTTCGTTTGTTCGTTTGTTCGTTTGTTCGTTTGTTCGTTTGTTCGTTTGTTCGTTTGTTCGTTTGTTCGTTTGTTCGTTTGTTCGTTTGTTCGTTTGTTCGTTTGTTCGTTTGTTCGTTTGTTCGATTGTTCAATTGTTCGTTTGTTCGTTTGTTCGTTTGTTCGTTTGTTCGTTGGTTCGTTGGTTCGTTGTTTCGTTGGTTCGTTGGTTCGTTGGTTCGTTGGTTCGTTGGTTCGTTGGTTCGTTGGTTCGTTGGTTCGTTGGTTCGTTGGTTCGTTTTTTTCTTTGTTTCTTTGTTTCTTTGTCTCTTTGTTCGATTGTTCGTTTGTTCGTTTGTTCGTTTGATCGTTTGTTCGTTTATTCGTTTGTTCGTTTGTTCGTTTGTTCGTTTGTTCGTTTGTTCGTTTGTTCGTTTGTTCGTTTGTTCGTTTGTTCGTTTGTTCGTTTGTTCGTTTGTTCGTTTGTTCGTTTGTTCGTTTGTTCGTTTGTTCGTTTGTTCGTTTGTTCGTTTGTTCGTTTGTTCGTTTGTTCGTTTGTTCGTTTGTTCGTTTGTTCGTTTGTTCGTTTGTTCGTTTGTTCGTTTGTTCGTTTGTTCGTTTGTTCGTTTGTTCGTTTGTTCGTTTGTTCGTTTGTTCGATTGTTCGTTTGTTCGTTTGTTCTTTTATTCGTTTGTTCGTTTGTTCGTTTGTTCGTTTGTTCGTTTGTTCGTTTGTTCGTTTGTTCGTTTGTTCGTTTTGTCGTTTTTTTCTCGTTTTTTCGTTGGTTTGTTGGTTCGTTGGTTCGTTTGTTCGTTTGTTCGTTTGTTCGTTTGTTCGTTTGTTCGTTTGTTCATTTGTTCGTTTGTTCGTTTGTTCGTTTGTTCGTTTGATCGTTTGTTCGTTTGTTCGTTTGTTCGTTTGTTCGTTTGTTCGTTTGTTCGTTTGTTCGTTTGTTCGTTTGTTCGTTTGTTCGTTTGTTCGTTTGTTCGTTTGTTCGTTTGTTCGTTTGTTCGTTTGTTCGTTTGTTCGTTTGTTCGTTTGTTCGTTTGTTCGTTTGTTCGTTTGTTCGTTTGTTCGTTTGTTCGTTTGTTCGTTTGTTCGTTTGTTCGTTTGTTCGTTTGTTCGATTGTTCGTTTGTTCGTTTGTTCTTTTATTCGTTTGTTCGTTTGTTCGTTTGTTCGTTTGTTCGTTTGTTCGTTTGTTCGTTTGTTCGTTTGTTCGTTTGTTCGTTTGTTCGTTTGTTCGTTTTGTCGTTTTTTTTCTCGTTTTTTCGTTGGTTTGTTGGTTCGTTGGTTCGTTTGTTCGTTTGTTCGTTTGTTCGTTTGTTCGTTTGTTCGTTTGTTCGTTTGTTCGTTTGTTCGTTTGTTCGTTTGTTCGTTTGTTCGTTTGTTCGTTTGTTCGTTTGTTCGTTTGTTCGTTTGTTCGTTTGTTCGTTTGTTCGTTTGTTCGTTTGTTCGTTTGTTCGTTTGTTCGTTTGTTCGTTTGTTCGTTTGTTCGTTTGTTCGTTTGTTCGTTTGTTCGTTTGTTCGTTTGTTCGTTTGTTCGTTTGTTCGTTTGTTCGTTTGTTCGTTTGTTCGTTTGTTCGTTTGTTCATTTGTTCGTTTGTTCGTTTGTTCGTTTTGTCGTTTTTTTTCTCGTTTTTTCGTTGGTTTGTTGGTTCGTTGGTTCGTTTGTTCGTTTGTTCGTTTGTTCGTTTGTTCGTTTGTTCGTTTGTTCGTTTGTTCGTTTGTTCGTTTGTTCGTTTGTTCGTTTGTTCGTTTGTTCGTTTGTTCGTTTGTTCGTTTGTTCGTTTGTTCGTTTGTTCGTTTGTTCGTTTGTTCGTTTGTTCGTTTGTTCGTTTGTTCGTTTGTTCGTTTGTTCGTTTGTTTCGTTTGTTCGTTTGTTCGATTGTTCGATTGTTCGTTTGTTCGTTTGTTCGTTTGTTCGTTTGTTCGTTGGTTCGTTGGTTCGTTGTTTCGTTGGTTCGTTGGTTCGTTGGTTCGTTGGTTCGTTGGTTCGTTGGTTCGTTGGTTCGTTGGTTCGTTGGTTCGTTGGTTCGTTGGTTCGTTGGTTCGTTGGTTCGTTGGTTCGTTGGTTCGTTGGTTCGTTGGTTCGTTGGTTCGTTGGTTCGTTGGTTCGTTGGTTCGTTGGTTCGTTGGTTCGTTGGTTCGTTGGTTCGTTGGTTCGTTGTTTCGTTGGTTCGTTGGTTCGTTTTTTTCTTTGTTTCTTTGTTTCTTTGTCTCTTTGTTCGATTGTCCGTTTGTTCGTTTGTTCGTTTGATCGTTTGTTCGTTTATTCGTTTGTTCGTTTGTTCGTTTGTTCGTTTGTTCGTTTGTTCGTTTGTTCGTTTGTTCGTTTGTTCGTTTGTTCGTTTGTTCGTTTGTTCGTTTGTTCGTTTGTTCGTTTGTTCGTTTGTTCGTTTGTTCGTTTGTTCGTTTGTTCGTTTGTTCGTTTGTTCGTTTGTTCGTTTGTTCGTTTGTTCGTTTGTTCGTTTGTTCGTTTGTTCGTTTGTTCGTTTGTTCGTTTGTTCGTTTGTTCGTTTGTTCGTTTGTTCGTTTTGTCGTTTTTTTTCGTTTTTTTCGTTGGTTTGTTGGTTCGTTGCTTCGTTGGTTCATTGGTTCGTTGGTTCGTTTTTTCTTTGTTTCTTTGTTTCTTTGTCTCTTTGTTCGATTGTTCGTTTGTTCGTTTGTTCGTTTGTTCGTTTGTTCGTTTGTTCGTTTGTTCGTTTGTTCGTTTGTTCGTTTGTTCGTTTGTTCGTTTGTTCGTTTGTTCGTTTGTTCGTTTGTTCGTTTGTTCGTTTGTTCGTTTGTTCGTTTGTTCGTTTGTTCGTTTGTTCGTTTGTTCGTTTGTTCGTTTGTTCGTTTGTTCGTTTGTTCGTTTGTTCGATTTTTCGATTGTTCGTTTTTTCGTTGGTTCGTTGGTTCGTTGGTTCGTTGGTTCGTTGGTTCGTTGGTTCGTTGGTTCGTTGGTTCGTTGGTTCGTTGGTTCGTTGGTTCGTTGGTTCGTTGGTTCGTTGGTTCGTTGGTTCGTTGGTTCGTTGGTTCGTTGGTTCGTTGGTTCGTTGGTTCGTTTTTTTCTTTGTTTCTTTGTTTCTTTGTCTCTTTGTTCGATTGTTCGTTTGTTCGTTTGTTCGTTTGTTCGTTTGTTCGTTTGTTCGTTTGTTCGTTTGTTCGTTTGTTCGTTTCTTCGTTTGTTCGTTTGTTCGTTTGTTCGTTTGCTCGATTGTTCGTTTGTTCGTTTGTTCGTTGGTTCGATGGTTCGTTGGTTCGTTGGTTCGTTGGTTCGTTGGTTCGTTGGTTCGTTGCTTCGTTGCTTCGTTGCTTCGTTGGTTCGTTGGTTCGTTGGTTCGTTGGTTCGTTGGTTCGTTGGTTCGTTGGTTTTTTGGTTCATTGGTTCGTTGGTTCGTTTTTTCTTTGTTTCTTTGTTTCTTTGTCTCTTTGTTCGATTGTTCGTTTGTTCGTTTGTTCGTTTGTTCGTTTGTTCGTTTGTTCGTTTGTTCGTTTGTTCGTTTGTTCGTTTGTTCGATTGTTCGATTGTTCGTTTGTTCGTTTGTTCGTTTGTTCGTTTGTTCGTTGGTTCGTTGGTTCGTTGTTTCGTTGGTTCGTTGGTTCGTTGGTTCGTTGGTTCGTTGGTTCGTTGGTTCGTTGGTTCGTTGGTTCGTTGGTTCGTTGGTTCGTTGGTTCGTTTGTTCGTTTGTTCGTTTGTTCGTTTGTTCGTTTGTTCGTTTGTTCGTTTGTTCGTTTGTTCGTTTGTTCGTTTGTTCGTTTTGTCGTTTTTTTCGTTTTTTCGTTGGTTTGTTGGTTCGTTGCTTCGTTGGTTCATTGGTTCATTGGTTCGTTGGTTCGTTTTTTCTTTGTTTCTTTGTTTCTTTGTCTCTTTGTTCGATTGTTCGTTTGTTCGTTTGTTCGTTTGTTCGTTTGTTCGTTTGTTCGTTTGTTCGTTTGTTCGTTTGTTCGTTTGTTCGTTTGTTCGTTTGTTCGTTTGTTCGTTTGTTCGTTTGTTCGTTTGTTCGTTTGTTCGTTTGTTCGTTTGTTCGTTTGTTCGTTTGTTCGTTTGTTCGTTTGTTCGTTTGTTCGTTTGTTCGTTTTGTCGTTTTTTTTCGTTTTTTCGTTGGTTTGTTGGTTCGTTGCTTCGTTGGTTCATTGGTTCATTGGTTCGTTGGTTCGTTTTTTCTTTGTTTCTTTGTTTCTTTGTCTCTTTGTTCGATTGTTCGTTTGTTCGTTTGTTCGTTTGTTCGTTTGTTCGTTTGTTCGTTTGTTCGTTTGTTCGTTTGTTCGTTTGTTCGTTTGTTCGTTTGTTCGTTTGTTCGTTTGTTCGTTTGTTCGTTTGTTCGTTTGTTCGTTTGTTCGTTTGTTCGTTTGTTCGTTTGTTCGTTTGTTCGTTTGTTCGTTTGTTCGTTTGTTCGTTTGTTCGTTTGTTCGTTTGTTCGTTTGTTCGATTGTTCGATTGTTCGTTTTTTCGTTTGTTCGTTGGTTCGTTGGTTCGTTGTTTCGTTGGTTCGTTGGTTCGTTGGTTCGTTGGTTCGTTGGTTCGTTGGTTCGTTGGTTCGTTGGTTCGTTGGTTCGTTGGTTCGTTGGTTCGTTGGTTCGTTGGTTCGTTGGTTCGTTGGTTCGTTGGTTCGTTGGTTCGTTGGTTCGTTTGTTCGTTTGTTCGTTTGTTCGTTTGTTCGTTTGTTCGTTTGTTCTTTTGTTCGATTGCTCGATTGTTCGTTTGTTCGTTTGTTCGTTGGTTCGATGGTTCGTTGGTTCGTTGGTTCGTTGGTTCGTTGGTTCGTTGGTTCGTTGGTTCGTTGCTTCGTTGGTTCGTTGGTTCGTTGGTTCGTTGGTTCGTTGGTTCGTTGGTTCGTTGGTTCGTTGGTTTTTTGGTTCATTGGTTCGTTGGTTCGTTTTTTCTTTGTTTCTTTGTTTCTTTGTCTCTTTGTTCGATTGTTCGTTTGTTCGTTTGTTCGTTTGTTCGTTTGTTCGTTTGTTCGTTTGTTCGTTTGTTCGTTTGTTCGTTTGTTCGTTTGTTCGTTTGTTCGATTGTTCGATTGTTCGTTTGTTCGTTTGTTCGTTTGTTCGTTTGTTCGTTGGTTCGTTGGTTCGTTGTTTCGTTGGTTCGTTGGTTCGTTGGTTCGTTGGTTCGTTGGTTCGTTGGTTCGTTGGTTCGTTGGTTCGTTGGTTCGTTGGTTCGTTGGTTCGTTGGTTCGTTGGTTCGTTGGTTCGTTGGTTCGTTGGTTCGTTGGTTCGTTGGTTCGTTGGTTCGTTGGTTCGTTGGTTCGTTGGTTCGTTGGTTCGTTGGTTCGTTGGTTCGTTGGTTCGTTGGTTCGTTTGTTTCTTTGTTTCTTTCTTTCTTTGTTCGTTTGTTCGTTTGTTCGTTTGTTCGTTGGTTCGTTGGTTCGTTTGTTCGTTTGTTCGTTTGTTCGTTTGTTCGTTTGTTCGCTGGTTCGTTGGTTCGTTGGTTCGTTGGTTCGTTGGTTCGTTGGTTCGTTGGTTCGTTGGTTCGTTGGTTCGTTGGTTCGTTGGTTCGTTGGTTCGTTGGTTCGTTGGTTCGTTGGTTGGATGGTTCGTTGGATCGTTGCTTCGTTGCTTCGTTGGTTCGTTGGTTCGTTGGTTCGTTGGTTCGTTGGTTCGTTGGTTCGTTGGTTTTTTGGTTCATTGGTTCGTTGGTTCGTTGGTTCGTTTTTTCTTTGTTTCTTTGTTTCTTTGTCTCTTTGTTCGATTGTTCGTTTGTTCGTTTGTTCGTTTGTTCGTTTGTTCGTTTGTTCGTTTGTTCGTTTGTTCGTTTGTTCGTTTGTTCGTTTGTTCGTTTGTTCGATTGTTCGATTGTTCGTTTGTTCGTTTGTTCGTTTGTTCGTTTGTTCGTTGGTTCGTTGGTTCGTTGTTTCGTTGGTTCGTTGGTTCGTTGGTTCGTTGGTTCGTTGGTTCGTTGGTTCGTTGGTTCGTTGGTTCGTTGGTTCGTTGGTTCGTTGGTTCGTTGGTTCGTTGGTTCGTTGGTTCGTTGGTTCGTTGGTTCGTTGGTTCGTTGGTTCGTTGGTTCGTTGGTTCGTTGGTTCGTTGGTTCGTTGGTTCGTTGGTTCGTTGGTTCGTTGGTTCGTTGGTTCGTTGGTTCGTTGGTTCGTTGGTTCGTTGGTTCGTTGGTTCGTTGGTTCGTTGGTTCGTTGGTTCGTTGGTTCGTTGGTTCGTTGGTTCGTTGGTTCGTTGGTTCGTTGGTTCGTTGGTTCGTTGGTTCGTTGGTTCGTTTGTTTCTTTGTTTCTTTCTTTCTTTGTTCGTTTGTTCGTTTGTTCGTTTGTTCGTTGGTTCGTTGGTTCGTTTGTTCGTTTGTTCGTTTGTTCGTTTGTTCGTTTGTTCGTTTGTTCGTTTGTTCGATTGTTCGATTGTTCGTTTGTTCGTTTGTTCGTTTGTTCGTTTGTTCGTTGGTTCGTTGGTTCGTTGTTTCGTTGGTTCGTTGGTTCGTTGGTTCGTTGGTTCGTTGGTTCGTTGGTTCGTTGGTTCGTTGGTTCGTTGGTTCGTTGGTTCGTTGGTTCGTTGGTTCGTTGGTTCGTTGGTTCGTTGGTTCGTTGGTTCGTTGGTTCGTTGGTTCGTTGGTTCGTTGGTTCGTTGGTTCGTTGGTTCGTTGGTTCGTTGGTTCGTTGGTTCGTTGGTTCGTTGGTTCGTTGGTTCGTTTGTTTCTTTGTTTCTTTCTTTCTTTGTTCGTTTGTTCGTTTGTTCGTTTGTTCGTTGGTTCGTTGGTTCGTTTGTTCGTTTGTTCGTTTGTTCGTTTGTTCGTTTGTTCGCTGGTTCGTTGGTTCGTTGGTTCGTTGGTTCGTTGGTTCGTTGGTTCGTTGGTTCGTTGGTTCGTTGGTTCGTTGGTTCGTTGGTTCGTTGGTTCGTTGGTTCGTTGGTTCGTTGGTTGGATGGTTCGTTGGATCGTTGCTTCGTTGCTTCGTTGGTTCGTTGGTTCGTTGGTTCGTTGGTTCGTTGGTTCGTTGGTTCGTTGGTTCGTTGGTTTTTTGGTTCATTGGTTCGTTGGTTCGTTGGTTCGTTTTTTCTTTGTTTCTTTGTTTCTTTGTCTCTTTGTTCGATTGTTCGTTTGTTCGTTTGTTCGTTTGTTCGTTTGTTCGTTTGTTCGTTTGTTCGTTTGTTCGTTTGTTCGTTTGTTCGTTTGTTCGTTTGTTCGATTGTTCGATTGTTCGTTTGTTCGTTTGTTCGTTTGTTCGTTTGTTCGTTGGTTCGTTGGTTCGTTGTTTCGTTGGTTCGTTGGTTCGTTGGTTCGTTTGTTTCTTTGTTTCTTTCTTTCTTTGTTCGTTTGTTCGTTTGTTCGTTTGTTCGTTGGTTCGTTGGTTCGTTTGTTCGTTTGTTCGTTTGTTCGCTGGTTCGTTGGTTCGTTGGTTCGTTGGTTCGTTGGTTCGTTGGTTCGTTGGTTCGTTGGTTCGTTGGTTCGTTGGTCCGATGGTTCGTTGGTTCGTTGGTTCGTTGGTTCGTTGGTTCGTTGGTTCGTTGGTTGGATGGTTCGTTGGTTCGTTGGTTCGTTGGTTCGTTGGTTCGTTTGTTCGTTTGTTCGCTGGTTCGTTGGTTCGTTGGTTCGTTGGTTCGTCGGATCGTCGTTTCGTTGGTTCGTTGGTTCGTTGGTTCGTTGGTTCGTTGGTTCGTTGGTTCATTGGTTCGTTGGTTCGTTGGTTCGTTGGTTCGTTGGTTCGTTGGTTCGTTGGTTCGTTGGTTCGTTGGTTCGTTGGTTCGTTGGTTCGTTGGTTCGTTGGTTCGTTGGTTCGTTGGTTCGTTGGTTCGTTGGTTCGTTGGTTCGTTGGTTCGTTGGTTCGTTGGTTCGTTGGTTCGTTGGTTCGTTGGTTCGTTGGTTCGTTGGTTCGTTGGTTCGTTGGTTCGTTGGTTCGTTGGTTCGTTGGTTCGTTGGTTCGTTGGTTCGTTGGTTCGTTGGTTCGTTGGTTCGTTGGTTCGTTGGTTCGTTGGTTCGTTGGTTCGTTGGTTCGTTGGTTCGTTGGTTCGTTGGTTCGTTGGTTCGTTGTTTCGTTGTTTCGTTGGTTCGTTGGTTCGTTGGTTCGTTTTTTTCTTTGTTTCTTTGTTTCTTTGTCTCTTTGTTCGATTGTTCGTTTGTTCGTTTGTTCGTTTGATCGTTTGTTCGTTTGTTCCTTTGTTCGTTTGTTCGTTTGTTCGTTTGTTCGTTTGTTCGTTTGTTCGTTTGTTCGTTTGTTCGTTTTTTCGTTTGTTCGTTTGTTCGTTTGTTCGTTTGTTCGTTTGTTCGTTTGTTCGTTTGTTCGTTTGTTCGTTTGTTCGTTTGTTCGTTTGTTCGTTTGTTCGTTTGTTCGTTTGTTCGTTTGTTCGTTTGTTCGTTTGTTCGTTTGTTCGTTTGTTCGTTTGTTCGTTTGTTCGTTTGTTCGTTTGTTCGTTTGTTCGTTTGTTCGATTGTTCGTTTGTTCTTTTATTCGTTTGATCGTTTGTTCGTTTGTTCGTTTGTTCGTTTGTTCGTTTGTTCGTTTGTTCGTTTGTTCGTTTCTTCGTTTTGTCGTTTTTTTTTCGTTTTTTCGTTGGTTTGTTGGTTCGTTGGTTCGTTGGTTCGTTGGTTCGTTGGTTCGTTGGTTCGTTGGTTCGTTGGTTCGTTGGTTCGTTGGTTCGTTGGTTCATTGGTTCGTTGGTTCGTTTTTTCTTTGTTTCTTTGTTTCTTTGTCTCTTTGTTCGATTGTTCGTTTGTTCGTTTGTTCGTTTGTTCGTTTGTTCCTTTGTTCGTTTGTTCGTTTGTTCGTTTGTTCGTTTGTTCGTTTGTTCGTTTGTTCGTATGTTCGTTTGTTCGTTTGTTCGTTTGTTCGTTTGTTCGTTTGTTCGTTTGTTCGTTTGTTCGTTTGTTCGTTTGTTCGTTTGTTCGTTTGTTCGTTTGTTCGTTTGTTCGTTCGTTCGTTTGTTCGTTTGTTCGTTTGTTCGTTTGTTCGTTTGTTCGTTTGTTCGTTTGTTCGTTTGTTCGTTTGTTCGTTTGTTCGTTTGTTCGATTGTTCGTTTGTTCTTTTATTCGTTTGATCGTTTGTTCGTTTGTTCGTTTGTTCGTTTGTTCGTTTGTTCGTTTGTTCGTTTGTTCGTTTCTTCGTTTTGTCGTTTTTTTTTTCGTTTTTTCGTTGGTTTGTTGGTTCGTTGGTTCGTTGGTTCGTTTTTTCTTTGTTTCTTTGTTTCTTTGTCTCTTTGTTCGATTGTTCGTTTGTTCGTTTGTTCGTTTGTTCGTTTGTTCGTTTGTTCGTTTGTTCGTTTGTTCGTTTGTTCGTTTGTTCGTTTGTTCGTTTGTTCGTTTGTTCGTTTGTTCGTTTGTTCGTTTGTTCGTTTGTTCGTTTGTTCGTTTGTTCGTTTGTTCGTTTGTTCGTTTGTTCGTTTGTTCGTTTGTTCGTTTGTTCGTTTGTTCGTTTGTTCGTTTGTTCGTTTGTTCGTTTGTTCGTTTGTTCGTTTGTTCGTTTGTTCGTTTGTTCGTTTGTTCGATTGTTCGTTTGTTCGTTTGTTCTTTTATTCGTTTGATCGTTTGTTCGTTTGTTCGTTTGTTCGTTTGTTCGTTTGTTCGTTTGTTCGTTTGTTCGTTTGTTCGTTTGTTCGTTTGTTCGTTTGTTCGTCTGTTCGTCTGTTCGTTTGTTCGTTTGTTCGTTTGTTCGTTTGTTCGTTTGTTCGTTTGTTCGTTTGTTCGTTTGTTCGTTTGTTCGTTTGTTCGTTTGTTCGTTTGTTCGTTTGTTCGTTTGTTCGTTTGTTCGTTTGTTCGTTTGTTCGTTTGTTCGATTGTTCGATTGTTCGTTTGTTCGTTTGTTCGTTGGTTCGTTGGTTCGTTGGTTCGTTGGTTCGTTGGTTCGTTGGTTCGTTGGTTCGTTGGTTCGTTGGTTCGTTGGTTCGTTGGTTCGTTGGTTCGTTTTTTTCTTTGTTTCTTTGTTTCTTTGTTTCTTTGTTCGATTGTTCGTTTGTTCGTTTGTTCGTTTGTTCGTTTGTTCGTTTGTTCGTTTGTTCGTTTGCTCGATTGTTCGTTTGTTCGTTTGTTCGTTGGTTCGTTGGTTCGTTGGTTCGTTGGTTCGTTGCTTCGTTGGTTCGTTGGTTCGTTGGTTCGTTGGTTCGTTGGTTCGTTGGTTCGTTGGTTCGTTGGTTCGTTGGTTCATTGGTTTGTTGGTTCGTTTTTTCTTTGTTTCTTTGTTTCTTTGTCTCTTTGTTCGATTGTTCGTTTGTTCGTTTGTTCGTTTGTTCGTTTGTTCGTTTGTTCCTTTGTTCGTTTGTTCGTTTGTTCGTTTGTTCGTTTGTTCGTTTGTTCGTTTGTTCGTTTGTTCGTTTGTTCGTTTGTTCGTTTGTTCGTTTGTTCGTTTGTTCGTTTGTTCGTTTGTTCGTTTGTTCGTTTGTTCGTTTGTTCGTTTGTTCGTTTGTTCGTTTGTTCGTTTGTTCGTTTGTTCGTTTGTTCGTTTGTTCGTTTGTTCGTTTGTTCGTTTGTTCGTTTGTTCGTTTGTTCGTTTGTTCGTTTGTTCGTTTGTTCGTTTGTTCGTTTGTTCGTTTGTTCGTTTGTTCGTTTGTTCGTTTGTTCGTTTGTTCGATTGTTCGTTTGTTCTTTTATTCGTTTGATCGTTTGTTCGTTTGTTCGTTTGTTCGTTTGTTCGTTTGTTCGTTTGTTCGTTTGTTCGTTTGTTCGTTTCTTCGTTTTGTCGTTTTTTTTTCGTTTTTTCGTTGGTTTGTTGGTTCGTTGGTTCGTTGGTTCGTTTTTTCTTTGTTTCTTTGTTTCTTTGTCTCTTTGTTCGATTGTTCGTTTGTTCGTTTGTTCGTTTGTTCGTTTGTTCGTTTGTTCGTTTGTTCGTTTGTTCGTTTGTTCGTTTGTTCGTTTGTTCGTTTGTTCGTTTGTTCGTTTGTTCGTTTGTTCGTTTGTTCGTTTGTTCGTTTGTTCGTTTGTTCGTTTGTTCGTTTGTTCGTTTGTTCGATTGTTCGTTTGTTCGTTTGTTCTTTTATTCGTTTGTTCGTTTGTTCGTTTGTTCGTTTGTTCGTTTGTTCGTTTGTTCGTTTGTTCGTTTGTTCGTTTGTTCGTTTGTTCGTTTGTTCGTTTGTTCGTTTGTTCGTTTGTTCGTTTGTTCGTTTGTTCGTTTTGTCGTTTTTTTCGTTTTTTCTTTGGTTTGTTGGTTCGTTGGTTCGTTGGTTCGTTGGTTCGTTTGTTCGTTTGTTCGTTTGTTCGTTTGTTCGTTTGTTCGTTTGTTCGTTTGTTCGTTTGTTCGTTTGTTCGTTTGTTCGTTTGTTCGTTTGTTCGTTTGTTCGTTTGTTCGTTTGTTCGTTTGTTCGTTTGTTCGTTTGTTCGTTTGTTCGTTTGTTCGTTTGTTCGTTTGTTCGTTTGTTCGTTTGTTCGTTTGTTCGTTTGTTCGTTTGTTCGTTTGTTCGTTTGTTCGTTTGTTCGTTTGTTCGTTTGTTCGTTTGTTCGTTTGTTCGTTTGTTCGTTTGTTCGTTTGTTCGTTTGTTCGTTTGTTCGTTTGTTCGTTTGTTCGTTTGTTCGTTTGTTCGTTTGTTCGTTTGTTCGTTTGTTCGTTTGTTCGTTTGTTCGTTTGTTCGTTTGTTCGTTTGTTCGTTTGTTCGTTTGTTCGTTTGTTCGTTTGTTCGTTTGTTCGTTTGTTCGTTTGTTCGTTTGTTCGTTTGTTCGTTTGTTCGTTTGTTCGTTTGTTCGTTTGTTCGTTTGTTCGTTTGTTCGTTTGTTCGTTTGTTCGTTTGTTCGTTTGTTCGTTTGTTCGTTTGTTCGTTTGTTCGTTTGTTCGTTTGTTCGTTTGTTCGTTTGTTCGTTTGTTCGTTTGTTCGTTTGTTCGTTTGTTCGTTTGTTCGTTTGTTCGTTTGTTCGTTTATTCGTTTGATCGTTTGTTCGTTTGTTCGTTTGTTCGTTTGTTCGTTTGTTCGTTTGTTCGTTTGTTCGTTTGTTCGTTTGTTCGTTTGTTCGTTTGTTCGTTTGTTCGTTTGTTCGTTTGTTCGTTTGTTCGTTTGTTCGTTTGTTCGTTTGTTCGTTTGTTCGTTTGTTCGTTTGTTCGTTTGTTCGTTTGTTCGTTTGTTCGTTTGTTCGTTTGTTCGTTTGTTCGTTTGTTCGTTTGTTCGTTTGTTCGTTTGTTCGTTTGTTCGTTTGTTCGTTTGTTCGTTTGTTCGTTTGTTCGTTTGTTCGTTTGTTCGTTTGTTCGTTTGTTCGTTTGTTCGTTTGTTCGTTTGTTCGTTTGTTCGTTTGTT
Source organism: Andrena cerasifolii (assembly GCF_050908995.1). Taxonomy (NCBI): domain Eukaryota; kingdom Metazoa; phylum Arthropoda; class Insecta; order Hymenoptera; family Andrenidae; genus Andrena; species Andrena cerasifolii. Next base: position 17,712 of record NW_027485604.1, read on the forward strand.
CGTTTGTTCGTTTGTTCGTTTGTTCGTTTGTTCGTTTGTTCGTTTGTTCGATGGTTCGTTGGTTCGTTGGTTCTTTGTTTCGTTGGTTCGTTGTTTCGTTGGTTCGTTGGTTCGATTGTTCGTTAGTTCGTTGGTTCGTTGGTTCGTTGGTTCGTTGGATCGTTTTTTTCTTTGTTTCTTTGTTTCTTTGTTTCTTTGTCTCTTTGCTCGATTGTTCGTTTGTTCGTTTGTTCGTTTGTTCGCTTGTTCGTTTGTTCGTGGGTTCGTTGGTTCATTGGTTCGTTGGTTCGTTTGTTTCTTTGTTTCTTTCTTTCTTTGTTCGTTTGTTCGTTTGTTCGTTTGTTCGTTGGTTCGTTGGTTCGTTTGTTCGTTTGTTCGTTTGTTCGTTTGTTCGTTTGTTCGCTGGTTCGTTGGTTCGTTGGTTCGTTGGTTCGTTGGTTCGTTGGTTCGTTGGTTCGTTGGTTCGTTGGTTCGTTGGTTCGTTGGTTCGTTGGTTCGTTGGTTCGTTGGTTCGTTGGTTCGTTGGTTCGTTGGTTCGTTGGTTCGTTGGTTCGTTGGTTCGTTGGTTCGTTGGTTCGTTGGTTCGTTGGTTCGTTGGTTCGTTGGATCGTTTTTTCTTTGTTTCTTTGTTTCTTTGTTTCTTTTTCTCTTTGCTCGATTGTTCGTTTGATCGTTTGTTCGTTTGTTCGCTTGTTCGTTTGTTCGTGGGTTCGTTGGTTCATTGGTTCGTTGGTTCGTTTGTTTCTTTGTTTCTTTCTTTCTTTGTTCGTTTGTTCGTTTGTTCGTTTGTTCGTTGGTTCGTTGGTTCGTTTGATCGTTTGTTCGTTTGTTCGTTTGTTCGTTTGTTCGCTGGTTCGTTGGTTCGTTGGTTCGTTGGTTCGTTGGTTCGTTGGTTCGTTGGTTCGTTGGTTCGTTGGTTCGTTGGTTCGTTGGTTCGTTGGTTCGTTGGTTCGTTGGTTCGTTGGTTCGTTGGTTCGTTGGATCGTTGGTTGGATGGTTCGTTGGTTCGTTGTTTCGTTGGTTCGTTGGTTCGATTGTTCGTTAGTTCGTTGGTTCGTTGGTTCGTTGGTTCGTTGGTTCGTTGGATCGTTTTTTTCTTTGTTTCTTTGTTTCTTTGTTTCTTTGTCTCTTTGCTCGATTGTTCGTTTGTTCGTTTGTTCGTTTGTTCGCTTGTTCGTTTGTTCGTGGGTTCGTTGGTTCATTGGTTCGTTGGTTCGTTTGTTTCTTTGTTTCTTTCTTTCTTTGTTCGTTTGTTCGTTTGTTCGTTTGTTCGTTGGTTCGTTGGTTCGTTTGTTCGTTTGTTCGTTTGTTCGTTTGTTCGTTTGTTCGCTGGTTCGTTGGTTCGTTGGTTCGTTGGTTCGTTGGTTCGTTGGTTCGTTGGTTCGTTGGTTCGTTGGTTCGTTGGTTCGTTGTTTCGTTGGTTCGTTGGTTCGTTGGTTCGTTGGTTCATTGGTTCGTTGGTTCGTTGGTTCGTTGGTTCGTTGGTTCGTTGTTTCGTTGGTTCGTTGGTTCGTTGGTTCGTTGGTTCGTTGGTTCGTTGGTTCGTTGGTTCGTTGGTTCGTTGGTTCGTTGGTTCGTTGGTTCGTTGGTTCGTTGGTTCGTTGGTTCGTTGGTTCGTTGGTTCGTTGGTTCGTTGGTTCGTTGGTTCGTTGGTTCGTTGGTTCGTTTGTTCGTTTGTTCGCTGGTTCGTTGGTTCGTTGGTTCGTTGGTTCGTTGGTTCGTTGGTTCGTTGGTTCGTTGGTTCGTTGGTTCGTTGGTTCGTTGGTTCGTTGGTTCGTTGGATCGTTGGTTGGATGGTTCGTTGGTTCGTTGTTTCGTTGGTTCGTTGGTTCGATTGTTCGTTAGTTCGTTGGTTCGTTGGTTCGTTGGTTCGTTGGATCGCTTTTTCTTTGTTTCTTTGTTTCTTTGTTTCTTTGTCTCTTTGCTCGATTGTTCGTTTGATCGTTTGTTCGTTTGTTCGCTTGTTCGTTTGTTCGTGGGTTCGTTGGTTCATTGGTTCGTTGGTTCATTGGTTCGTTGGTTCGTTTGTTTCTTTGTTTCTTTCTTTCTTTGTTCGTTTGTTCGTTTGTTCGTTTGTTCGTTTGTTCGTTTGTTCGCTGGTTCGTTGGTTCGTTGGTTCGTTGGTTCGTTGGTTCGTTGGTTCGTTGGTTCGTTGGTTCGTTGGTTCGTTGGTTCGTTGGTTCGTTGGTTCGTTGGTTCGTTGGTTCGTTGGTTCGTTGGTTCGTTGGATCGTTGGATGGATGGTTCGTTGGTTCGTTGGTTCGTTGGTTCGTTGGTTCGTTTGTTCGTTTGTTCGCTGGTTCGTTGGTTCGTTGGTTCGTTGGTTCGTTGGTTCGTTGGATCGTTGTTTCGTTGTTTCGTTGGTTCGTTGGTTCGTTGGTTCGTTGGTTCGTTGGTTCGTTGGTTCATTGGTTCGTTGGTTCGTTGGTTCGTTGGTTCGTTGGTTCGTTTGTTCGTTTGTTCGTTTGTTCGTTTGTTCGTTTGTTCGTTTGTTCGTTTGTTCGTTTGTTCGATTGTTCGTTTGTTCGTTTGTTCTTTTATTCGTTTGATCGTTTGTTCGTTTGTTCGTTTGTTCGTTTGTTCGTTTGTTCGTTTGTTCGTTTGTTCGTTTGTTCGTTTGTTCGTTTGTTCGTTTGTTCGTTTGTTCGTTTGTTCGTTTGTTCGTTTGTTCGTTTGTTCGTTTGTTCGTTTGTTCGTTTGTTCGTTTGTTCGTTGGTTCGTTGGTTCGTTGGTTCGTTGGTTCGTTGGTTCGTTGGTTCGTTGGTTCGTTGGTTCGTTGGTTCGTTGGTTCGTTGGTTCGTTGGTTCGTTGGTTCGTTGGTTCGTTGGTTCGTTGGTTCGTTGGATCGTTGGTTCGTTGGTTCGTTGGTTCGTTGGTTCGTTGGTTCGTTGGTTCGTTGGTTCGTTGGTTCGTTTTTTTCTTTGTTTCTTTGTTTCTTTGTCTCTTTGTTCGTTTGTTCGTTTGTTCGTTTGTTCGTTTGATCGTTTGTTCGTTTATTCGTTTGTTCGTTTGTTCGTTTGTTCGTTTGTTCGTTTGTTCGTTTGTTCGTTTGTTCGATTGTTCGTTAGTTCGTTGGTTCGTTGGTTCGTTGGTTCGTTGGATCGTTTTTTTCTATGTTTCTTTGTTTCTTTGTTTCTTTGTCTCTTTGCTCGATTGTTCGTTTGTTCGTTTGTTCGTTTGTTCGCTTGTTCGTTTGTTCGTGGGTTCGTTGGTTCATTGGTTCGTTGGTTCGTTTGTTTCTTTGTTTCTTTCTTTCTTTGTTCGTTTGTTCCTTTGTTCGTTTGTTCGTTGGTTCGTTGGTTCGTTTGTTCGTTTGTTCGTTTGTTCGTTTGTTCGTTTGTTCGCTGGTTCGTTGGTTCGTTGGTTCGTTGGTTCGTTGGTTCGTTGGTTCGTTGGTTCGTTGGTTCGTTGGTTCGTTGGTTCGTTGGTTCGTTGGTTCGTTGGTTCGTTGGTTCGTTGGTTCGTTGGTTCGTTGGTTCGTTGGTTCGTTGGTTCGTTGGTTGGATGGTTCGTTGGTTCGTTGGATCGTTGGTTCGTTTGTTCGTTTGTTCGCTGGTTCGTTGGTTCGTTGGTTCGTTGGTTCGTTGGATCGTTGTTTCGTTGGTTCGTTGGTTCGTTGGTTCGTTGGTTCGTTGGTTCGTTGGTTCGTTGGTTCGTTGGTTCATTGGTTCGTTGGTTCGTTGGTTCGTTGGTTCGTTGGTTCGTTGGTTCGTTGGTTCGTTGGTTCGTTGGTTCGTTGGTTCGTTGGTTCGTTGGTTCGTTGGTTCGTTGTTTCGTTGGTTCGTTGGTTCGTTGGTTCGTTGGTTCGTTGGTTCGTTGGTTCGTTGGTTCGTTGGTTCGTTGGTTCGTTGGTTCGTTGGTTCGTTGGTTCGTTGGTTCGTTGGTTCGTTGGATCGTTGGTTGGATGGTTCGTTGGTTCGTTGGTTCGTTGGTTCGTTGGTTCGTTTGTTCGTTTGTTCGCTGGTTCGTTGGTTCCTTGGTTCGTTGGTTCGTTGGTTCGTTGGTTCGTTGGATCGTTGTTTCGTTGGTTCGTTGGTTCTTTGGTTCGTTGGTTCGTTGGTTCGTTGGTTCGTTGGTTCATTGGTTCGTTGGTTCGTTGGTTCGTTGGTTCGTTGGTTCGTTGGTTCGTTGGTTCGTTGGTTCGTTGGTTCGTTGGTTCGTTGGTTCGTTGGTTCGTTGGTTCGTTGGTTCGTTGGTTCGTTGGTTCGTTGGTTCGTTGGTTCGTTGGTTCGTTGGTTCGTTGGTTCGTTGGTTCGTTGGTTCGTTGGTTCGTTGGTTCGTTTGTTCGTTTGTTCGTTTGTTCGTTTGTTCGTTTGTTCGCTGGTTCGTTGGTTCGTTGGTTCGTTGGTTCGTTGGTTCGTTGGTTCGTTGGTTCGTTGGTTCGTTGGTTCGTTGGTTCGTTGGTTCGTTGGTTCGTTGGTTCGTTGGTTCGTTGGTTCGTTGGTTCGTTGGTTGGATGGTTCGTTGGTTCGTTGGATCGTTGGTTCGTTTGTTCGTTTGTTCGCTGGTTCGTTGGTTCGTTGGTTCGTTGGTTCGTTGGATCGTTGTTTCGTTGGTTCGTTGGTTCGTTGGTTCGTTGGTTCGTTGGTTCGTTGGTTCGTTGGTTCATTGGTTCGTTGGTTCGTTGGTTCGTTGGTTCGTTGGTTCGTTGGTTCGTTGGTTCGTTGGTTCGTTGGTTCGTTGGTTCGTTGGTTCGTTGGTTCGTTGGTTCGTTGGTTCGTTGGTTCGTTGGTTCGTTGGTTCGTTGGTTCGTTGGTTCGTTGGTTCGTTGGTTCGTTGGTTCGTTGGTTCGTTGGTTCGTTTTTCTTTGTTTCTTTGTTTCTTTGTCTCTTTGTTCGTTTGTTCGTTTGTTCGTTTGTTCGTTTGATCGTTTGTTCGTTTATTCGTTTGTTCGTTTGTTCGTTTGTTCGTTTGTTCGTTTGTTCGTTTGTTCGTTTGTTCGATTGTTCGTTAGTTCGTTGGTTCGTTGGTTCGTTGGTTCGTTGGATCGTTTTTTTCTATGTTTCTTTGTTTCTTTGTTTCTTTGTCTCTTTGCTCGATTGTTCGTTTGTTCGTTTGTTCGTTTGTTCGCTTGTTCGTTTGTTCGTGGGTTCGTTGGTTCATTGGTTCGTTGGTTCGTTTGTTTCTTTGTTTCTTTCTTTCTTTGTTCGTTTGTTCCTTTGTTCGTTTGTTCGTTGGTTCGTTGGTTCGTTTGTTCGTTTGTTCGTTTGTTCGTTTGTTCGTTTGTTCGCTGGTTCGTTGGTTCGTTGGTTCGTTGGTTCGTTGGTTCGTTGGTTCGTTGGTTCGTTGGTTCGTTGGTTCGTTGGTTCGTTGGTTCGTTGGTTCGTTGGTTCGTTGGTTCGTTGGTTCGTTGGTTCGTTGGTTCGTTGGTTCGTTGGTTCGTTGGTTGGATGGTTCGTTGGTTCGTTGGATCGTTGGTTCGTTTGTTCGTTTGTTCGCTGGTTCGTTGGTTCGTTGGTTCGTTGGTTCGTTGGATCGTTGTTTCGTTGGTTCGTTGGTTCGTTGGTTCGTTGGTTCGTTGGTTCGTTGGTTCGTTGGTTCATTGGTTCGTTGGTTCGTTGGTTCGTTGGTTCGTTGGTTCGTTGGTTCGTTGGTTCGTTGGTTCGTTGGTTCGTTGGTTCGTTGGTTCGTTGGTTCGTTGGTTCGTTGTTTCGTTGGTTCGTTGGTTCGTTGGTTCGTTGGTTCGTTCGTTCGTTGCTTCGTTGGTTCGTTGGTTCGTTGGTTCGTTGGATCGTTGGTTGGATGGTTCGTTGGTTCGTTGGTTCGTTGGTTCGTTGGTTCGTTTGTTCGTTTGTTCGCTGGTTCGTTGGTTCGTTGGTTCGTTGGTTCGTTGGTTCGTTGGTTCGTTGGTTCGTTGGATCGTTGTTTCGTTGGTTCGTTGGTTCTTTGGTTCGTTGGTTCGTTGGTTCGTTGGTTCGTTGGTTCATTGGTTCGTTGGTTCGTTGGTTCGTTGGTTCGTTGGTTCGTTGGTTCGTTGGTTCGTTGGTTCGTTGGTTCGTTGGTTCGTTGGTTCGTTGGTTCGTTGGTTCGTTGGTTCGTTGGTTCGTTGGTTCGTTGGTTCGTTGGTTCGTTGGTTCGTTGGTTCGTTGGTTCGTTGGTTCGTTGGTTCGTTTGTTCGTTTGTTCGTTTGTTCGTTTGTTCGTTTGTTCGCTGGTTCGTTGGTTCGTTGGTTCGTTGGTTCGTTGGTTCGTTGGTTCGTTGGTTCGTTGGTTCGTTGGTTCGTTGGTTCGTTGGTTCGTTGGTTCGTTGGTTCGTTGGTTCGTTGGTTCGTTGGTTGGATGGTTCGTTGGTTCGTTGGATCGTTGGTTCGTTTGTTCGTTTGTTCGCTGGTTCGTTGGTTCGTTGGTTCGTTGGTTCGTTGGATCGTTGTTCGTTGGTTCGTTGGTTCGTTGGTTCGTTGGTTCGTTGGTTCGTTGGTTCGTTGGTTCATTGGTTCGTTGGTTCGTTGGTTCGTTGGTTCGTTGGTTCGTTGGTTCGTTGGTTCGTTGGTTCGTTGGTTCGTTGGTTCGTTGGTTCGTTGGTTCGTTGGTTCGTTGGTTCGTTGGTTCGTTGGTTCGTTGGTTCGTTGGTTCGTTGGTTCGTTGGTTCGTTGGTTCGTTGGTTCGTTGGTTCGTTGGTTCGTTGGTTCGTTGGTTCGTTGGTTCGTTGGATCGTTGGTTGGATGGTTCGTTGGTTCGTTGGTTCGTTGGTTCGTTGGTTCGTTGGTTCGTTTGTTCGCTGGTTCGTTGGTTCGTTGGTTCGTTGGTTCGTTGGTTCGTTGGTTCGTTGGATCGTTGTTTCGTTGGTTCGTTGGTTCGTTGGTTCGTTGGTTCGTTGGTTCATTGGTTCGTTGGTTCGTTGGTTCGTTGGTTCGTTGGTTCGTTGGTTCGTTGGTTCGTTGGTTCGTTGGTTCGTTGGTTCGTTGGTTCGTTGGTTCGTTGGTTCGTTGGTTCGTTGGTTCGTTGGTTCGTTGGTTCGTTGGTTCGTTGGTTCGTTGGTTCGTTGGTTCGTTGGTTCGTTGGTTCGTTGGTTCGTTTGTTCGTTTGTTCGTTTGTTCGTTTGTTCGTTTGTTCGTTTGTTCGTTTGTTCGTTTCTTCGTTTGTTCGTTTGTTCGTTTGTTCGTTTGTTCGATTGTTCGTTTGTTCGTTTGTTCTTTTATTCGTTTGTTCGTTTGTTCGTTTGTTCGTTTGTTCGTTTGTTCGTTTGTTCGTTTGTTCGTTTGTTCGTTTGTTCGTTTGTTCGTTTGTTCGTTTGTTCGTTTGTTCGTTTGTTCGTTTGTTCGTTTGTTCGTTTGTTCGTTTGTTCGTTTG
>NW_027485604.1:30000-33773 GCF_050908995.1 Andrena cerasifolii
TTCGTTTGTTCGTTTGTTCGTTTGTTCGTTTGTTCGTTTGTTCGTTTGTTCGTTTGTTCGTTTGTTCGTTTGTTCGTTTGTTCGTTTGTTCGTTTGTTCGTTTGTTCGTTTGTTCGTTTGTTCGTTTGTTCGTTTGTTCGTTTGTTCGTTTGTTCGTTTGTTCGTTTGTTCGTTTGTTCGTTTGTTCGTTTGTTCGTTTGTTCGTTTGTTCGTTTGTTCGTTTGTTCGTTTGTTCGTTTGTTCGTTTGTTCGTTTGTTCGTTTGTTCGTTTGTTCGTTTGTTCGTTTGTTCGTTTGTTCGTTTGTTCGTTTGTTCGTTTGTTCGTTTGTTCGTTTGTTCGTTTGTTCGTTTGTTCGTTTGTTCGTTTGTTCGTTTGTTCGTTTGTTCGTTTGTTCGTTTGTTCGTTTGTTCGTTTGTTCGTTTGTTCGTTTGTTCGTTGGTTCGTTGGTTCTTTGTTTCGTTGGTTCGTTGTTTCGTTGGTTCGTTGGTTCGATTGTTCGTTAGTTCGTTGGTTCGTTGGTTCGTTGGTTCGTTGGATCGTTTTTTTCTTTGTTTCTTTGTTTCTTTGTCTCTTTGCTCGATTGTTCGTTTGTTCGTTTGTTCGTTTGTTCGCTTGTTCGTTTGTTCGTGGGTTCGTTGGTTCATTGGTTCGTTGGTTCGTTGGTTCGTTGGTTCGTTGGTTCGTTGGTTCGTTGGTTCATTGGTTCGTTGGTTCGTTTTTTCTTTGTTTCTTTGTTTCTTTGTCTCTTTGTTCGATTGTTCGTTTGTTCGTTTGTTCGTTTGTGCGTTTGTTCGTTTGTTCGTTTGTTCGTTTGTTCGTTTGTTCGTTTGTTCGATTGTTCGTTTGTTCGTTTGTTCGTTTGTTCGTTTGTTCGTTTGTTCGTTTGTTCGTTTGTTCGATTGTTCGATTGTTCGTTTGTTCGTTTGTTCGTTGGTTCGTTTGTTCGTTTGTTCGTTTGTTCGTTTGTTCGTTGGTTCGTTGGTTCGTTGGTTCGTTGGTTCGTTGGTTCGTTGGTTCGTTGGTTCGTTGGTTCGTTGGTTCGTTGGTTCGTTGGTTCGTTGGTTCGTTGGTTCGTTGGTTCGTTGGTTCGTTGGTTCGTTGGTTCGTTGGTTCGTTGGTTCGTTGGTTGTATGGTTCGTTGGTTCGTTGGTTCGTTGGTTCGTTGGTTCGTTTGTTCGTTTGTTCGTTTGTTCGTTTGTTCGTTTGTTCGTTGTTCGTTTGTTCGATTGTTCGTTTGTTCGTTTGTTCTTTTATTCGTTTGATCGTTTGTTCGTTTGTTCGTTTGTTCGTTTGTTCGTTTGTTCGTTTGTTCGTTTGTTCGTTTGTTCGTTGGTTCGTTGGTTCGTTGGTTCGTTTGTTCGTTTGTTTCGTTTGTTCGTTTGTTCGTTTGTTCGCTTGTTCGTTTGTTCGTGGGTTCGTTGGTTCGTTGGTTCGTTGGTTCGTTGGTTCATTGGTTCGTTGTTTCGTTTTTTCTTTGTTTCTTTGTTTCTTTGTCTCTTTGTTCGATTGTTCGTTTGTTCGTTTGTTCGTTTGTGCGTTTGTTCGTTTGTTCGTTTGTTCGTTTGTTCGTTTGTTCGTTTGTTCGTTTGTTCGTTTGTTCGTTGGTTCGTTGGTTCGTTTGTTCGTTTGTTCGTTTGTTCGTTTGTTCGTTTGTTCGTTTGTTCGTTTGTTCGTTTGTTCGTTTGTTCGTTTGTTCGTTTGTTCGTTTGTTCGTTTGTTCGTTTGTTCGTTTGTTCGTTTGTTCGTTTGTTCGTTGTTCGTTTGTTCGTTTGTTCGTTTGTTCGTTTGTTCGTTTGTTCGTTGGTTCGTTGGTTCGTTGGTTCTTTGTTTCGTTGGTTCGTTGGTTCGATTGTTCGTTAGTTCGTTGGTTCGTTGGTTCGTTGGTTCGTTGGTTCGTTGGATCGTTTTTTCTTTGTTTCTTTGTTTCTTTGTCTCTTTGCTCGATTGTTCGTTTGTTCGTTTGTTCGTTTGTTCGCTTGTTCGTTTGTTCGTGGGTTCGTTGTTTCATTGGTTCGTTGGTTCGTTGGTTCGTTGGTTCGTTGGTTCGTTGGTTCGTTGGTTCGTTGGTTCGTTGGTTCGTTGGTTGGATGGTTCGTTGGTTCGTTTGTTCGTTTGTTCGCTGGTTCGTTGGTTCGTTGGTTCGTTGGTTCGTTGGATCGTTGGTTCGTTCGTTCGTTGGTTCGTTGGTTCGTTGGTTCGTTGGTTCGTTGGTTCGTTGGTTCGTTGGTTCGTTGGTTCGTTGGTTCGTTGGTTCGTTGGTTCGTTGGTTCGTTGGTTCGTTGGTTCGTTGGTTGGATGGTTCGTTAGTTCGTTGGTTCGTTGGTTCGGTTTGTTCGTTTGTTCGCTGGTTGGTTGGTTCGTTGGTTCGTTGGTTCGTTGGATCGTTGTTTCGTTGGTTCGTTGGTTCGTTGGTTCGTTGGTTCGTTGGTTCGTTGGTTCGTTGGTTCATTGGTTCGTTGGTTCGTTGGTTCGTTGGATCGTTGTTTCGTTGGTTCGTTGGTTCGTTGGTTCGTTGGTTCGTTGGTTCGTTGGTTCGTTGGTTCATTGGTTCGTTGGTTCGTTGGTTCGTTGGTTCGTTGGTTCGTTGGTTCGTTGGTTCGTTGGTTCGTTGGTTCGTTGGTTCGTTGGTTCGTTGGTTCGTTGGTTCGTTGGTTCGTTGGTTCGTTGGTTCGTTGGTTCGTTGGTTGGATGGTTCGTTGGTTCGTTGGTTCGTTGGTTCGTTTGTTCGTTTGTTCGCTGGTTCGTTGGTTCGTTGGTCCGTTGGTTCGTTTGTTCGCTGGTTCGTTGGTTCGTTGGTTCGTTGGTTCGTTGGATCGTTGGTTCGTTGGTTCGTTGGTTCGTTGGTTCGTTGGTTCGTTGGTTCGTTGGTTCGTTGGTTCGTTGGTTCGTTGGTTCGTTGGTTCGTTGGTTGGATGGTTCGTTGGTTCGTTGGTTCGTTGGTTCGTTGGTTGGATGGTTCGTTGGTTCGTTGGTTCGTTGGTTCGTTTGTTCGTTTGTTCGCTGGTTCGTTGGTTCGTTGGTTCGTTGGTTCGTTGGTTCGTTGGTTCGTTGGTTCATTGGTTCGTTGGTTCGTTGGTTCGTTTGTTTCTTTGTTTCTTTCTTTCTTTGTTCGTTTGTTTCGTTTGTTCGTTTGTTCGTTGGTTCGTTGGTTCGTTTGTTCGTTTGTTCGTTTGTTCGTTTGTTCGTTTGTTCGCTGGTTCGTTGGTTCGTTGGTTCGTTGGTTCGTTGGTTCGTTGGTGGTTCGTTGGTTCGTTGGTTCGTTGGTTCGTTGGTTCGTTGGTTCGTTGGTTCGTTGGTTCGTTGGTTCGTTGGTTCGTTGGTTCGTTGGTTCGTTGGTTCGTTGGTTGGATGGTTCGTTGGTTCGTTGGTTCGTTGGTTCGTTGGTTCGTTTGTTCGTTTGTTCGTTTGTTCGTTTGTTCGTTTGTTCGTTTGTTCGTTTGTTCGATTGTTCGTTTGTTCGTTTGTTCTTTTATTCGTTTGATTCGTTTGTTCTTTGTTCGTTGTTCGTTGTTCGTTTGTTCGTTTGTTCGTTTGTTCGTTTGTTCGTTTGTTCGTTTGTTCGTTTGTTCGTTTGTTCGTTTGTTCGTTTGTTCGTTTGTTCGTTTGTTCGTTTGTTCGTTTGTTCGTTTGTTCGTTTGTTCGTTTGTTCGTTTGTTCGTTTGTTCGTTTGTTCGTTTGTTCGTTTGTTCGTTTGTTCGTTTGTTCGTTTGTTCGTTTGTTCGTTTGTTCGTTTGTTCGTTTGTTCGTTTGTTTCTCGTTTGTCTTTGTTCGT
>NW_027485605.1:0-20000 GCF_050908995.1 Andrena cerasifolii
GAGAAAGAAACAAAGAAACAAACGAACCAACGAACCAACGAACCAACGAACCAACGAACCAACGAACCAACGAACCAACGAACCAACGAACCAACGAACCAACGAACCAACGAACCGACGAACCAACGAACCAACGAACCAACGAACCAACGAACCAAAGAACCAACGAACCAAAGAACCAACGAACCAACGAACCAAGGAACCAACGAACCAACGAACCAACGAACCAACGAACCAACGAACCAACGAACCAACGAACCAACGAACCAACGAACCAACGAACCAACGAACCAACGAACCAACGAACCAACGAACCAACGAACCAACGAACCAACGAACCAACGAACCAACGAACCAACGAACCAACGAACCAACGAACCAACGAACCAACGAACCAACGAACCAAAGAACCAACGAACCAAAGAACCAACGAACCAACGAACCAAGGAACCAACGAACCAACGAACCAACGAACCAACGAACCAACGAACCAACGAACCAACGAACCAACGAACCAACGAACCAACGAACCAACGAACCAACGAACCAACGAACCAACGAACCAACGAACCAACGAACCAACGAACCAACGAACCAACGAACCAACGAACCAACGAACCAACGAACCAACGAACCAACGAACCAACGAACCAACGAACCAACGAACCAACGAACCAACGAACCAACGAACCAACGAACCAACGAACCAACGAACCAACGAACCAACGAACCAACGAACCAACGAACCAACGAACCAGCGAACAAACGAACAATCGAACCAACGAACAAACGAACAAACGAACAAAGAAAGAAAGAAACAAAGAAACAAACGAACCAACGAACCAACGAACCAACGAACCAACGAACCAACGAACCAACGAACCAACGAACCAACGAACCAACGAACCAACGAACCAACGAACCAACGAACCAACGAACCAACGAACCAACGAAGCAACGAACCAACGAACCAACGAACCAACGAACCAACGAACCAACGAACCAGCGAACAAACGAACAATCGAACCAACGAACAAAGAAAGAAAGAAACAAAGAAACAAACGAACCAACGAACCAACGAACCAACGAACCAACGAACAAACGAACAAAGAAAGAAAGAAACAAAGAAACAAACGAACCAACGAACCAACGAACAAACGAACAAAGAGAGAAAGAAACAAAGAAACAAACGAACCAACGAACCAACGAACCACGAACAACGAACCAACGAACCAACGAACCAACGAACCAACGAACCAACGAACCAACGAACCAACGAACCGACGAACCAACGAACCAACGAACCAACGAACCAACGAACCAAAGAACCAACGAACCAAAGAACCAACGAACCAACGAACCAACGGAACCAACGAACCAACGAACCAACGAACCAACGAACCAACGAACCAACGAACCAACGAACCAACGAACCAACGAACCAACGAACCAACGAACCAACGAACCAACGAACCAACGAACCAACGAACCAACGAACCAACGAACCAACGAACCAAACGAACCAACGAACCAACGAACCAACGAACCAACGAACCAACGAACCAACGAACCAACGAACCAACGAACCAACGAACCAACGAACCAACGAACCAACGAACCAACGAACCAAAGAACCAACGACGACCAAAGAACCAACGACCAACGAACCAACGAACCAACGAACCAAGGAACCAACGAACCAACGAACCAACGAACCAACGAACCAACGAACCAACGAACCAACGAACCAACGAACCAACGAACCAACGAACCAACGAACCAACGAACCAACGAACCAACGAACCAACGAACCAACGAACCAACGAACCAACGAACCAACGAACCAACGAACAACGAACCAACGAACCAACGAACCAACGAACCAACGAACCAACGAACCAACGAACCAACGAACCAACGAACCAACGAACCAACGAATCAACGAACCAACGAACCAACGAACCAACGAACAAACGAACCAACGAACCAACGAACCAACGAACCAACGAACCAACGAAGAAACGAACAAACGAACAAAGAAAGAAAGAAACAAAGAAACAAACGAACCAACGAACCAACGAACCATCGAACCAACGAACCAACGAACCAACGAACCAACGAACCAACGAACCAACGAACCAACGAACCAACGAACCAACGAAGCAACGAACCAACGAACCAACGAACCAACGAACCAACGAACCAACGAACCAACGAACCAACGAACCAACGAACCAACGAACCAACGAACCAACGAACCAACGAACCAACGAACCAACGAACCAACGAACCAACGAACCAACGAACCAATGAACCAACGAACCAACGAACCAACGAACCAACGACCCAACGAACCAACGAACCAACGAACCAACGAACCAACGAACCAACGAACCAGCGAACAAACGAACAATCGAACCAACGAACAAAGAAAGAAAGAAACAAAGAAACAAACGAACCAACGAACCAACGAACCAACGAACCAACGAACAAACGAACAAAGAAAGAAAGAAACAAAGAAACAAACGAACCAACGAACCAACGAACAAACGAACAAAGAAAGAAAGAAACAAAGAAACAAACGAACCAACGAACCAACGAACCAACGAACCAACGAACCAACGAACCAACGAACCAACGAACCAACGAACCAACGAACCAACGAACCAACGAACCAACGAACCAACGAACCAACGAACCAACGAACAAACGAACAAACGAACAAACGAACAAAGAAAGAAAGAAACAAAGAAACAAACGAACCAACGAACCAACGAACCAACGAACCAACGAACCAACGAACCAACGAACCAACGAATCAACGAACCAACGAACCAACGAACCAACGAGCCAACGAACCAACGAACCAACGAACCAAAGAACCAACGAACAAACGAACCAACGAACCAACGAACCAACGAACCAACGAACCAACGAACCAACGAACCAACGAACCAACGAACCAACGAACCAACGAACCAACGAACCAACGAACCAACGAACCAACGAACCAGCGAACAAACGAAAAAACGAACCAACGAACAAACGAACAAACGAACAAACGAACAAACGAGCAAAGAAAGAAAGAAACAAAGAAACAAACGAACCAACGAACCAACGAACCAAGGAACCAACGAACCAACGAACCAACGAACCAACGAACCAACGAACCAACGAACCAACGAACCAAAGAACCAACGAACCTACGAACCAACGAACCAACGAACCAACGAACCAACGAACCAACGAACCAACGAACCAACGAACCAACGAACCAACGAACCAACGAACCAACGAACCAACGAACCAACGAACCAACGAACCTACGAACCAACGAACCAACGAACCAAAGAACCAACGAACCAACGAACCAGCGAACAAACGAACAAACGAACCAACGAACCAACGAACCAGCGAACAAACGAACAAACGAACAAACGAACCAACGAACCAACGAACAAACGAACAAACGAACAAACGAACAAAGAAAGAAAGAAACAAAGAAACAAACGAACCAACGAACCAACGAACCAACGAACCAACGAACCAACGAACCAACGAATCAACGAACCAACGAACCAACGAACCAACGAACCAACGAACCAAAGAACCAACGAACCAACGAACCAACGAACCAACGAACCAACGAACCAACGAACCAACGAACCAACGAACCAACGAACCAACGAACCAACGAACCAACGAACCAACGAACCAACGAACCAACGAACCAACGAACCAACGAACCAACGAACCAACGAACCAACGAACCAACGAACCAACGAACCAGCGAACAAACGAACAATCGAACCAACGAACAAACGAACAAACGAACAAAGAAAGAAAGAAACAAAGAAACAAACGAACCAACGAACCAACGAACCAACGAACCAACGAACCAACGAACCAACGAACCAACGAACCAACGAACCAACGAACCAACGAACCAACGAACCAACGAACCAACGAACCAACGAACCAACGAACCAACGAACCAACGAACCAGCGAACAAACGAACAATCGAACCAACGAACAAACGAACAAACGAACAAAGAAAGAAAGAAACAAAGAAACAAACGAACCAACGAACCAACGAACCAACGAACCAACGAACCAACGAACCAACGAACCAACGAACCAACGAACCAACGAACCAACGAACCAACGAACCAACGAACCAACGAACCAACGAACCAACGAACCAACGAACCAACGAACCAACGAACCAACGAACCAACGAACCAATGAACCAACGAACCAACGAACCAACGAACCAACGAACCAACGCACCAACGAACCAACGAACCAACGAACCAACGAACCAACGAACCAACGAACCAACGAACCAACGAACCAACGAACCAACGAACCAACGAACCAGCGAACAAACGAACAATCGAACAAACGAACCAACGAACCAACGAACAAACGAACAAACGAACAAACGAACAAAGAAAGAAAGAAACAAAGAAACAAACGAACCAACGAACCAACGAACCAACGAACCAACGAACCAACGAACCAACGAACCAACGAACCAACGAATCAACGAACCAACGAACCAACGAACCAACGAGCCAACGAACCAACGAACCAACGAACCAAAGAACCAACGAACCAGCGAACAAACGAACAATCGAACCAACGAACAAACGAACAAACGAACAAAGAAAGAAAGAAACAAAGAAACAAACGAACCAACGAACCAACGAACCAACGAACCAACGAACCAACGAACCACCGAACCAACGAACCAACGAACCAACGAACCAACGAACCAACGAACCAACGAACCAACGAACCAACGAACCAACGAACCAACGAACCAACGAACCAACGAACCAACGAACCAGCGAACAAACGAACAATCGAACCAACGAACAAACGAACAAACGAACAAAGAAAGAAAGAAACAAAGAAACAAACGAACCAACGAACCAACGAACCAACGAACCAACGAACCAACGAACCAACGAACCAACGAACCAACGAACCAACGAACCAACGAACCAACGAACCAACGAACCAACGAACCAACGAACCAACGAACCAACGAACCAACGAACCAACGAACCAATGAACCAACGAACCAACGAACCAACGAACCAACGAACCAACGCACCAACGAACCAACGAACCAACGAACCAACGAACCAACGAACCAACGAACCAACGAACCAACGAACCAACGAACCAACGAACCAACGAACCAGCGAACAAACGAACAAACGAACAAACGAACCAACGAACCAACGAACAAACGAACAAACGAACAAACGAACAAAGAAAGAAAGAAACAAAGAAACAAACGAACCAACGAACCAACGAACCAACGAACCAACGAACCAACGAACCAACGAACCAACGAATCAACGAACCAACGAACCAACGAACCAACGAGCCAACGAACCAACGAACCAACGAACCAAAGAACCAACGAACAAACGAACCAACGAACCAACGAACCAACGAACCAACGAACCAACGAACCAACGAACCAACGAACCAACGAACCAACGAACCAACGAACCAACGAACCAACGAACCTACGAACCAACGAACCAACGAAGAAACGAACAAACGAACAAAGAAAGAAAGAAACAAAGAAACAAACGAACCAACGAACAAACGAACCATCGAACCAACGAACCAACGAACCAACGAACCAACGAACCAACGAACCAACGAACCAACGAACCAACGAACCAACGAACCAACGAACCAACGAACCAACGAACCAACGAACCAACGAACCAACGAACCAACGAACCAACGAACCAACGAACCAACGAACCAACGAACCAACGAACCAACGAACCAACGAACCAACGAACCAACGAACCAACGAACCAACGAACCAACGAACCAACGAACCAACG
This sequence comes from Andrena cerasifolii, assembly GCF_050908995.1. Classification (NCBI taxonomy): domain Eukaryota; kingdom Metazoa; phylum Arthropoda; class Insecta; order Hymenoptera; family Andrenidae; genus Andrena; species Andrena cerasifolii. The sequence goes on from NW_027485605.1 coordinate 5,881, forward strand.
AATCAACGAACCAACGAACCAACGAACCAACGAACCAACGAACCAACGAACCAACGAACCAACGAACAAAGAACCAACGAACCAACGAACCAACGAACCAACGAACCAACGAACCAACGAACCAACGAACCAACGAACCAACGAACCAACGAACCAACGAACCAACGAACCAACGAACCAACGAATCAACGAACCAACGAACCAACGAACCAACGAACCAACGAACCAACGAACCAACGAACCAAAGAACCAACGAACCAACGAACCAACGAACAACGAACCAACGAACAACGAACCAACGAACCAACGAACCAACGAACCAAACGAACCAACGAACCAACGAACCAACGAACCAACGAACCAACGAACCAACGAACCAACGAACCAACGAACCAACGAACCAACGAACCAACGAACCAACGAACCAACGAACCAACGAACAACGAACCAACGAACCAACGAACCAACGAACCAACGAACCAACGAACCAAAGAACCAACGAACCAACGAACCAGCGAACAAACGAACAAACGAACAAACGAACAAACGAACCAACGAACCAACGAACCAACGAACCAACGAACCAACGAACCAACGAACCAACGAACCAACGAACCAACGAACCAACGAAGAAACGAACAAACGAACAAAGAAAGAAAGAAACAAAGAAACAAACGAACCAACGAACCAACGAACCATCGAACCAACGAACCAACGAACCAACGAACCAACGAACCAACGAACCAACGAACCAACGAACCAACGAACCAACGAACCAACGAACCAACGAACCAACGAACCAACGAACCAACGAACCAACGAACCAACGAACCAACGAACCAACGAACCAACGAACCAACGAACCAACGAACCAACGAACCAACGAACCAACGAACCAACGAACCAACGAATCAACGAACCAACGAACCAACGAACCAACGAACCAACGAACCAACGAACCAACGAACCAACGAACCAAAGAACCAACGAACCAACGAACCAACGAACCAACGAACCAACGAACCTACGAACCAACGAACCAACGAAGAAACGAACAAACGAACAAAGAAAGAAAGAAACAAAGAAACAAACGAACCAACGAACCAACGAACCATCGAACCAACGAACCAACGAACCAACGAACCAACGAACCAACGAACCAACGAACCAACGAACCAACGAACCAACGAACCAACGAACCAACGAACCAACGAACCAACGAACCAACGAACCAACGAACCAACGAACCAACGAACCAACGAACCAACGAACCAACGAACCAACGAACCAACGAACCAACGAACCAACGAACCAACGAACCAACGAACCAACGAATCAACGAACCAACGAACCAACGAACCAACGAACCAACGAACCAACGAACCAACGAACCAACGAACCAAAGAACCAACGAACCAACGAACCAACGAACCAACGAACCAACGAACCAACGAACCAACGAACCAACGAACCAACGAACCAACGAACCAACGAACCAACGAATCAACGAACCAACGAACCAACGAACCAACGAACCAACGAACCAACGAACCAACGAACCAACGAACCAAAGAACCAACGAACCAACGAACCAACGAACCAACGAACCAACGAACCAACGAACCAACGAACCAACGAACCAAAGAACCAACGAACCAACGAACCAACGAACCAACGAACCAACGAACCAAACGAACCAACGAACCAACGAACCAACGAACCAACGAACCAACGAACCAACGAACCAACGAACCAACGAACCAACGAACCAACGAACCAACGAACCAACGAACCAACGAACCAAAGAACCAACGAACCAACGAACCAGCGAACAAACGAACAAACGAACAAACGAACAAACGAACCAACGAACCAACGAACCAACGAACCAACGAACCAACGAACCAACGAACCAACGAACCAACGAACCAGCGAACAAACGAACAAACGAACCAACGAACCACCGAACCAACGAACCAACGAACCAACGAACCAACGAACCAACGAACCAACGAACCAACGAACCAACGAACCAACGAACCAACGAACCAACGAACCAACGAACCAGCGAACAAACGAACAATCGAACCAACGAACAAACGAACAAACGAACAAAGAAAGAAAGAAACAAAGAAACAAACGAACCAACGAACCAACGAACCAACGAACCAACGAACCAACGAACCAACGAACCAACGAACCAACGAACCAACGAACCAACGAACCAACGAACCAACGAACCAACGAACAACGAACCAACGAACCAACGAACCAACGAACCAACGAACAAACGAACAAACGAACAAACGAACAAAGAAAGAAAGAAACAAAGAAACAAACGAACCAACGAACCAACGAACCAACGAACCAACGAACCAACGAACCAACGAACCAACGAATCAACGAACCAACGAACCAACGAACCAACGAGCCAACGAACCAACGAACCAACGAACCAAAGAACCAACGAACCAACGAACCAACGAACCAACGAACCAACGAACCAACGAACCAACGAACCAACGAACCAACGAACCAACGAACCAACGAACCAACGAACCAACGAAGAAACGAACAAACGAACAAAGAAAGAAAGAAACAAAGAAACAAACGAACCAACGAACCAACGAACCATCGAACCAACGAACCAACGAACCAACGAACCAACGAACCAACGAACCAACGAACCAACGAACCAACGAACCAACGAACCAACGAACCAACGAACCAACGAACCAACGAACCAACGAACCAACGAACCAACGAACCAACGAACCAGCGAACAAACGAACAATCGAACCAACGAACAAACGAACCAACGAACCAACGAACCAACGAACCAAAGAACCAACGAACCAACGAACCAACGAACCAACGAACCAACGAACCAACGAACCAACGAACCAACGAACCAACGAACCAACGAACCAACGAACCAACGAACCAACGAACCAACGAACCAACGAACCAACGAACCAACGAACCAACGAACCAACGAACCAACGAACCAACGAACCAACGAACCAACGAACCAACGAACCAACGAGCCAACGAACCAACGAACCAACGAACCAAAGAACCAACGAACAAACGAACCAACGAACCAACGAACCAACGAACCAACGAACCAACGAACCAACGAACCAACGAACCAACGAACCAACGAACCAACGAACCAACGAACCTACGAACCAACGAACCAACGAAGAAACGAACAAACGAACAAAGAAAGAAAGAAACAAAGAAACAACGAACCAACGAACCAACGAACCATCGAACCAACGAACCAACGAACCAACGAACCAACGAACCAACGAACCAACGAACCAACGAACCAACGAACCAACGAACCAACGAACCAACGAACCAACGAACCAACGAACCAACGAACCAACGAACCAACGAACCAACGAACCAACGAACCAACGAACCAACGAACCAACGAACCAACGAACCAACGAACCAACGAACCAACGAACCAACGAACCAACGAATCAACGAACCAACGAACCAACGAACCAAACGAACCAACGAACCAACGAACCAACGAACCAACGAACCAAAGAACCAACGAACCAACGAACCAACGAACCAACGAACCAACGAACCAACGAACCAACGAACCAACGAACCAACGAACCAACGAACCAACGAACCAACGAACCAACGAACCAACGAATCAACGAACCAACGAACCAACGAACCAACGAACCAACGAACCAACGAACCAACGAACCAAAGAACCAACGAACCAACGAACCAACGAACCAACGAACCAACGAACCAACGAACCAACGAACCAACGAACCAAAGAACCAACGAACCAACGAACCAACGAACCAACGAACCAACGAACCAACGAACCAACGAACCAACGAACCAACGAACCAACGAACCAACGAACCAACGAACCAACGAACCAACGAAACCAACGAACCAACGAACAACGAACCAACGAACCAACGAACCAAAGAACCAACGAACCAACGAACCAGCGAACAAACGAACAAACGAACAAACGAACAAACGAACCAACGAACCAACGAACCAACGAACCAACGAACCAACGAACCAACGAACCAACGAACCAACGAACCAGCGAACAAACGAACAAACGAACCAACGAACCACCGAACCAACGAACCAACGAACCAACGAACCAACGAACCAACGAACCAACGAACCAACGAACCAACGAACCAACGAACCAACGAACCAACGAACCAACGAACCAGCGAACAAACGAACAATCGAACCAACGAACAAACGAACAAACGAACAAAGAAAGAAAGAAACAAAGAAACAAACGAACCAACGAACCAACGAACCAACGAACCAACGAACCAACGAACCAACGAACCAACGAACCAACGAACCAACGAACCAACGAACCAACGAACCAACGAACCAACGAACCAACGAACCAACGAACCAACGAACCAACGAACCAACGAACCAACGAACCAACGAACAAACGAACAAACGAACAAACGAACAAAGAAAGAAAGAAACAAAGAAACAAACGAACCAACGAACCAACGAACCAACGAACCAACGAACCAACGAACCAACGAACCAACGAATCAACGAACCAACGAACCAACGAACCAACGAGCCAACGAACCAACGAACCAACGAACCAAAGAACCAACGAACCAACGAACCAACGAACCAACGAACCAACGAACCAACGAACCAACGAACCAACGAACCAACGAACCAACGAACCAACGAACCAACGAACCAACGAACCAACGAAGAAACGAACAAACGAACAAAGAAAGAAAGAAACAAAGAAACAAACGAACCAACGAACCAACGAACCATCGAACCAACGAACCAACGAACCAACGAACCAACGAACCAACGAACCAACGAACCAACGAACCAACGAACCAACGAACCAACGAACCAACGAACCAACGAACCAACGAACCAACGAACCAACGAACCAGCGAACAAACGAACAATCGAACCAACGAACAAACGAACCAACGAACCAACGAACCAACGAACCAAAGAACCAACGAACCAACGAACCAACGAACCAACGAACCAACGAACCAACGAACCAACGAACCAACGAACCAACGAACCAACGAACCAACGAACCAACGAACCAACGAACCACGAACCAACGAACCAACGAACCAACGAACCAACGAACCAACGAACCAACGAACCAACGAACCAACGAACCATCGAACCAACGAACCAACGAACCAACGAACCAACGAACCAACGAACCAACGAACCAACGAACCAACGAACCAACGAACCAACGAACCAACGAACCAACGAACCAACGAACCAACGAACCAACGAACCAACGAACCAACGAACCAACGAACCAACGAACCAACGAACCAACGAACCAACGAACCAACGAACCAACGAACCAACGAACCAACGAATCAACGAACCAACGAACCAACGAACCAACGAACAACGAACCAACGAACCAACGAACCAACGAACCAAAGAACCAACGAACCAACGAACCAACGAACCAACGAACCAACGAACCAACGAACCAACGAACCAACGAACAACGAACCAACGAACCAACGAACCAACGAACCAACGAACCAACGAACCAACGAACCAACGAACCAACGAACCAACGAACCAACGAACCACGAACCAACGAACCAACGAACCAAAGAACCAACGGAACCAACGAACCAACGAACCAACGAACCAACGAACCAACGAACCAACGAACCAACGACCAAAGAACCAACGAACCAACGAACCAACGAACCAACGAACCAACGAACCAACGAACCAACGAACCAACGAACCAACGAACCAACAGAACCAACGAACCAACGAACCAACGAACCAACGAACCAACGAACCAACGAACCAACGAACCAACGAACCAAAGAACCAACGAACCAACGAACCAGCGAACAAACGAACAAACGAACAAACGAACAAACGAACCAACGAACCAACGAACCAACGAACCAACGAACCAACGAACCAACGAACCAACGAACCAACGAACCAACGAAACAGCGAACAAACGAACAAACGAACCAACGAACCAACCGAACCAACGAACCAACGAACCAACGAACCAACGAACCAACGAACCAACGAACCAACGAACCAACGAACCAACGAACCAACGAACCAACGAACCAACGAACCAGCGAACAAACGAACAATCGAACCAACGAACAAACGAACAAACGAACAAAGAAAGAAAGAAACAAAGAAACAAACGAACCAACGAACCAACGAACCAACGAACCAACGAACCAACGAACCAACGAACCAACGAACCAACGAACCAACGAACCAACGAACCAACGAACCAACGAACCAACGAACCAACGAACCAACGAACCAACGAACCAACGAACCAACGAACCAACGAACAAACGAACAAACGAACAAACGAACAAAGAAAGAAAGAAACAAAGAAACAAACGAACCAAGAACCAACGAACCAACGAACCAACGAACCAACGAACCAACGAACCAACGAATCAACGAACCAACGAACCAACGAACCAACGAGCCAACGAACCAACGAACCAACGAACCAAAGAACCAACGAACCAACGAACCAACGAACCAACGAACCAACGAACCAACGAACCAACGAACCAACGAACCAACGAACCAACGAACCAACGAACCAACGAACCAACGAACCAACGAACCAACGAAGAAACGAACAAACGAACAAAGAAAGAAAGAAACAAAGAAACAAACGAACCAACGAACCAACGAACCATCGAACCAACGAACCAACGAACCAACGAACCAACGAACCAACGAACCAACGAACCAACGAACCAACGAACCAACGAACCAACGAACCAACGAACCAACGAACCAACGAACAACGAACCAACGAACCAACGAACCAACGAACCAACGAACCAACGAACCAACGAACCAACGAACCAACGAACCAGCGAACAACGAACATCGAACCAACGAAACAAACGAACCAACGACCAACGAACCAACGAACCAAAGAACCAACGAACCAACGAACCAACGAACCAACGAACCAACGAACCAACGAACCAACGAACCAACGAACCAACGAACCAACGAACCAACGAACCAACGAACCAACGAACCAACAAACCAACGAACCAACGAACCAACGAACCAACGAACCAACGAACCAGCGAACAAACGAACAATCGAACCAACGAACAAACGAACAAACGAACAAAGAAAGAAAGAAACAAAGAAACAAACGAACCAACGAACCAACGAACCAACGAACCAACGAACAACGAACCAACGAACCAACGAACCAACGAACCAACGAACCAACGAACCAACGAACCAACGAACCATCGAACCAACGAACCAACGAACCAACGAACCAACGAACCAACGAACCAACGAACCAACGAACCAACGAACCAGCGAACAAACGAACAATCGAACCAACGAACAAACGAACAAACGAACAAAGAAAGAAAGAAACAAAGAAACAAACGAACCAACGAACCAACGAACCAACGAACCAACGAACCAACGAACCAACGAACCAACGAACCAACGAACCAACGAACCAACGAACCAACGAACCAACGAACCAACGAACCAACGAACCAACGAACCAACGAACCAACGAACCAACGAACCAACGAACAAACGAACAAACGAACAAACGAACAAAGAAAGAAAGAAACAAAGAAACAAACGAACCAACGAACCAACGAACCAACGAACCAACGAACCAACGAACCAACGAATCAACGAACCAACGAACCAACGAACCAACGAACCAACGAACCAACGAACCAACGAACCAAAGAACCAACGAACCAACGAACCAACGAACCAACGAACCAACGAACCAACGAACCAACGAACCAACGAACCAACGAACCAACGAACCAACGAACCAACGAACCAACGAACCAACGAACCAACGAACCAACGAACCAACGAACCAACGAACCAACGAACCAACGAACCAACGAACCAGCGAACAAACGAACAATCGAACCAACGAACAAACGAACAAACGAACAAAGAAAGAAAGAAACAAAGAAACAAACGAACCAACGAACCAACGAACCAACGAACCAACGAACCACGAACCAACGAACCAACGAACCAACGAATCAACGAACCAACGAACCAACGAACCAACGAACAAACGAACCAACGAACCAACGAACCAACGAACCAACGAACCAACGAAGAAACGAACAAACGAACAAAGAAAGAAAGAAACAAAGAAACAAACGAACCAACGAACCAACGAACCAACGAACCAACGAACCAACGAACCAACGAACCAACGAACCAACGAACCAACGAACCAACGAACCAACGAACCAACGAACCAACGAACCAACGAACCAACGAACCAACGAAGAAACGAACAAACGAACAAAGAAAGAAAGAAACAAAGAAACAAACGAACCAACGAACCAACGAACCAACGAACCAACGAACCAACGAACCAACGAACCAACGAACCAACAAACCAACGAACCAACGAACCAACGAACCAACGAACCAACGAACCAACGAACCAACGAACCAACGAACCAACGAACCAACGAACCAACGAACCAACGAACCAACGAACCAACGAACCAACGAACCAACGAACCAACGAACCAACGAACCAACGAACCAAAGAACCAACGAACCAACGAACCAACGAACCAACGAACCAACGAACCAACGAACCAACGAACCAACGAACCAACGAACCAACGAACAACGAACCAACGAACCAACGAACCAACGAACCAACGAACCAACGAACCAACGAACCAACGAACCAACGAACCAACGAACCAGCGAACAAACGAACAATCGAACCAACGAACAAACGAACAAACGAACAAAGAAAGAAAGAAACAAAGAAACAAACGAACCAACGAACCAACGAACCAACGAACCAACGAACCAACGAACCAACGAACCAACGAACCAACGAATCAACGAACCAACGAACCAACGAACCAACGAACAAACGAACCAACGAACCACGAACCAACGAACCAACGAACCAACGAAGAAACGAACAAACGAACAAAGAAAGAAAGAAACAAAGAAACAAACGAACCAACGAACCAACGAACCAACGAACCAACGAACCAACGAACCAACGAACCAACGAACCAACGAACCAACGAACCAACGAACCAACGAACCAACGAACCAACGAACCAACGAACCAACGAAGAAACGAACAAACGAACAAAGAAAGAAAGAAACAAAGAAACAACGAACCAACGAACCAACGAACCAACGAACCAACGAACCAACGAACCAACGAATCAACGAACCAACGAACCAACGAACCAACGAACCAACGAACCAACGAACCAAAGAACCAACGAACCAACGAACCAACGAACCAACGAACCAACGAACCAACGAACCAACGAACCAACGAACCAACGAACCAACGAACCAACGAACCAACGAACCAACGAACCAACGAACCAACGAACCAACGAACCAACGAACCAACGAACCAACGAACCAACGAACCAACGAACCAACGAACCAACGAACCAACGAACCAACGAACCAGCGAACAAACGAACAATCGAACCAACGAACAAACGAACAAACGAACAAAGAAAGAAAGAAACAAAGAAACAAACGAACCAACGAACCAACGAACCAACGAACCAACGAACCACGAACCAACGAACCAACGAACCAACGAATCAACGAACCAACGAACCAACGAACCAACGAACAAACGATCCAACGAACCAACGAACCAACGAACACGAACCAACGAAGAAACGAACAAACGAACAAAGAAAGAAAAGAAAGAAACAAAGAAACAAACGAACCAACGAACCAACGAACCAACGAACCAACGAACCAACGAACCAACGAACCAACGAACCAACGAACCAACGAACCAACGAACCAACGAACCAACGAACCAACGAACCAACGAACCAACGAACCAACGAACCAACGAAGAAACGAACAAACGAACAAAGAAAGAAAGAAACAAAGAAACAAACGAACCAACGAACCAACGAACCAACGAACCAACGAACCAACGAACCAACGAACCAACGAACCAACGAACCAACGAACCAACGAACCAACGAACCAACGAACCAACGAACCAACGAACCAACGAACCAACGAACCAACGAACCAACGAACCAACGAACCATCGAACCAACGAACCAACGAACCAACGAACCAACGAACCAACGAACCAACGAACCATCGAACCAACGAACCAACGAACCAACGAACCAACGAACCAACGAACCAACGAACCAACGAACCAACGAACCAACGAACCAACGAACCAACGAACCAACGAACCAACGAACCAACGAACCAACGAACCAACGAACCAACGAACCAACGAACCAACGAACCAACGAACCAACGAACCAGCGAACAAACGAACAATCGAACCAACGAACAAACGAACAAACGAACAAAGAAAGAAAGAAACAAAGAAACAAACGAACCAACGAACCAACGAACCAACGAACCAACGAACCAACGAACCAACGAACCAACGAACCAACGAATCAACGAACCAACGAACCAACGAACCAACGAACAAACGAACCAACGAACCAACGAACCAACGAACCAACGAACCAACGAAGAAACGAACAAACGAACAAAGAAAGAAAGAAACAAAGAAACAAACGAACCAACGAACCAACGAACCAACGAACCAACGAACCAACGAACCAACGAACCAACGAACCAACGAACCAACGAACCAACGAACCAACGAACCAACGAACCAACGAACCAACGAACCAACGAAGAAACGAACAAACGAACAAAGAAAGAAAGAAACAAAGAAACAAACGAACCAACGAACCAACGAACCAACGAACCAACGAACCAACGAACCAACGAATCAACGAACCAACGAACCAACGAACCAACGAACCAACGAACCAACGAACCAAAGAACCAACGAACCAACGAACCAACGAACCAACGAACCAACGAACCAACGAACCAACGAACCAACGAACCAACGAACCAACGAACCAACGAACCAACGAACCAACGAACCAACGAACCAACGAACCAACGAACCAACGAACCAACGAACCAACGAACCAACGAACCAACGAACCAACGAACCAACGAACCAACGAACCAACGAACCAGCGAACAAACGAACAATCGAACCAACGAACAAACGAACAAACGAACAAAGAAAGAAAGAAACAAAGAAACAAACGAACCAACGAACCAACGAACCAACGAACCAACGAACCAACGAACCAACGAACCAACGAACCAACGAATCAACGAACCAACGAACCAACGAACCAACGAACAAACGAACCAACGAACCAACGAACCAACGAACCAACGAACCAACGAAGAAACGAACAAACGAACAAAGAAAGAAAGAAACAAAGAAACAAACGAACCAACGAACCAACGAACCAACGAACCAACGAACCAACGAACCAACGAACCAACGAACCAACGAACCAACGAACCAACGAACCAACGAACCAACGAACCAACGAACCAACGAACCAACGAACCAACGAACCAACGAACCAACGAAGAAACGAACAAACGAACAAAGAAAGAAAGAAACAAAGAAACAAACGAACCAACGAACCAACGAACCAACGAACCAACGAACCAACGAACCAACGAACCAACGAACCAACGAACCAACGAACCAACGAACCAACGAACCAACGAACCAACGAATCAACGAACCAACGAACCAACGAACCAACGAACAAACGAACCAACGAACCAACGAACCAACGAACCAACGAACCAACGAAGAAACGAACAAACGAACAAAGAAAGAAAGAAACAAAGAAACAAACGAACCAACGAACCAACGAACCAACGAACCAACGAACCAACGAACCAACGAACCAACGAACCAACGAACCAACGAACCAACGAACCAACGAACCAACGAACCAACGAACCAACGAACCAACGAACCAACGAACCAACGAACCAACGAAGAAACGAACAAACGAACAAAGAAAGAAAGAAACAAAGAAACAAACGAACCAACGAACCAACGAACCAACGAACCAACGAACCAACGAACCAACGAACCAACGAACCAACGAACCAACGAACCAACGAACCAACGAACCAACGAACCAACGAACCAACGAACCAACGAACCAACGAACCAACGAACCAACGAACCAACGAACCATCGAACCAACGAACCAACGAACCAACGAACCAACGAACCAACGAACCAACGAACCATCGAACCAACGAACCAACGAACCAACGAACCAACGAACCAACGAACCAACGAACCAACGAACCAACGAACCAACGAACCAACGAACCAACGAACCAACGAACCAACGAACCAACGAACCAACGAACCAACGAACCAACGAACCAACGAACCAACGAACCAACGAACCAACGAACCAACGAACCAACGAACCAACGAACCAACGAACCAACGAATCAACGAACCAACGAACCAACGAACCAACGAACCAACGAACCAACGAACCAACGAACCAACGAACCAACGAACCAACGAACCAACGAACCAACGAACCAACGAACCAACGAACCAACGAACCAACGAACCAACGAACCAACGAACCAACGAACCAACGAACCAACGAACCAACGAACCAACGAACCAACGAATCAACGAACCAACGAACCAACGAACCAACGAACCAACGAACCAACGAACCAATGAACCAAAGAACCAACGAACCAACGAACCAACGAACCAACGAACCAACGAACCAACGAACCAACGAACCAACGAACCAACGAACCAAAGAACCAACGAACCAACGAACCAACGAACCAACGAACCAACGAACCAACGAACCAACGAACCAACGAACCAACGAACCAACGAACCAACGAACCAACGAACCAACGAACCAACGAACCAACGAACCAACGAACCAACGAACCAACGAACCAAAGAACCAACGAACCAACGAACCAGCGAACAAACGAACAAACGAACAAACGAACCAACGAACCAACGAACCAACGAACCAACGAACCAACGAACCAACGAACCAACGAACCAACGAACCAACGAACCAGCGAACAAACGAACAAACGAACCAACGAACCACCGAACCAACGAACCAACGAACCAACGAACCAACGAACCAACGAACCAACGAACCAACGAACCAACGAACCAACGAACCAACGAACCAACGAACCAACGAACCAGCGAACAAACGAACAATCGAACCAACGAACAAACGAACAAACGAACAAAGAAAGAAAGAAACAAAGAAACAAACGAACCAACGAACCAACGAACCAACGAACCAACGAACCAACGAACCAACGAACCAACGAACCAACCAACCAACGAACCAACGAACCAACGAACCAACGAACCAACGAACCAACGAACAAACGAACAAACGAACAAACGAACAAAGAAAGAAAGAAACAAAGAAACAAACGAACCAACGAACCAACGAACCAACGAACCAACGAACCAACGAACCAACGAACCAACGAATCAACGAACCAACGAACCAACGAACCAACGAGCCAACGAACCAACGAACCAACGAACCAAAGAACCAACGAACCAACGAACCAACGAACCAACGAACCAACGAACCAACGAACCAACGAACCAACGAACCAACGAACCAACGAACCAACGAACCAACGAACCAACGAACCAACGAACCAACGAAGAAACGAACAAACGAACAAAGAAAGAAAGAAACAAAGAAACAAACGAACCAACGAACCAACGAACCATCGAACCAACGAACCAACGAACCAACGAACCAACGAACCAACGAACCAACGAACCAACGAACCAACGAACCAACGAACCAACGAACCAACGAACCAACGAACCAACGAACCAACGAACCAACGAACCAACGAACCAACGAACCAACGAACCAACGAACCAACGAACCAACGAACCAACGAACCAACGAACCAACGAACCAACGAACCAACGAACAAACGAACAAACGAACAAACGAACAAAGAAAGAAAGAAACAAAGAAACAAACGAACCAACGAACCAACGAACCAACGAACCAACGAACCAACGAACCAACGAATCAACGAACCAACGAACCAACGAACCAACGAACCAACGAACCAACGAACCAACGAACCAAAGAACC
>NW_027485605.1:25000-33749 GCF_050908995.1 Andrena cerasifolii
CAACGAACCAACGAACCAACGAACCAACGAACCAACGAACCAATGAACCAACGAACCAACGAACCAACGAACCAACGAACCAACGCACCAACGAACCAACGAACCAACGAACCAACGAACCAACGAACCAACGAACCAACGAACCAACGAACCAACGAACCAACGAACCAACGAACAAACGAACAAACGAACAAAGAAAGAAAGAAACAAAGAAACAAACGAACCAACGAACCAACGAACCATCGAACCAACGAACCAACGAACCAACGAACCAACGAACCAACGAACCAACGAACCAACGAACCAACGAATCAACGAACCAACGAACCAACGAACCAACGAACCAACGAACCAACGAACCAACGAACCAACGAACCAACGAACCAACGAACCAGCGAACAAACGAACAATCGAACCAACGAACAAACGAACAAACGAACAAAGAAAGAAAGAAACAAAGAAACAAACGAACCAACGAACCAACGAACCAACGAACCAACGAACCAACGAACCAACGAACCAACGAACCAACGAACCAACGAACCAACGAACCAACGAACCAACGAACCAACGAACCAACGAACCAACGAACCAACGAACCAACGAACCAACGAACCAACGAACCAACGAACCAGCGAACAAACGAACAATCGAACCAACGAACAAACGAACAAACGAACAAAGAAAGAAAGAAACAAAGAAACAAACGAACCAACGAACCAACGAACCAACGAACCAACGAACCAACGAACCAACGAACCAACGAACCAACGAACCAACGAACCAACGAACCAACGAACCAACGAACCAACGAACCAACGAACCAACGAACCAACGAACCAACGAACCAACGAACCAACGAACCAACGAACCAACGAACCAACGAACCAATGAACCAACGAACCAACGAACCAACGAACCAACGAACCAACGCACCAACGAACCAACGAACCAACGAACCAACGAACCAACGAACCAACGAACCAACGAACCAACGAACCAACGAACCAACGAACCAGCGAACAAACGAACAAACGAACAAACGAACCAACGAACCAACGAACAAACGAACAAAGAAAGAAAGAAACAAAGAAACAAACGAACCAACGAACCAACGAACCAACGAACCAACGAACCAACGAACCAACGAACCAACGAATCAACGAACCAACGAACCAACGAACCAACGAGCCAACGAACCAACGAACCAACGAACCAAAGAACCAACGAACCAACGAACCAACGAACCAACGAACCAACGAACCAACGAACCAACGAACCAACGAACCAACGAACCAACGAACCAACGAACCAACGAAGAAACGAACAAACGAACAAAGAAAGAAAGAAACAAAGAAACAAACGAACCAACGAACCAACGAACCATCGAACCAACGAACCAACGAACCAACGAACCAACGAACCAACGAACCAACGAACCAACGAACCATCGAACCAACGAACCAACGAACCAACGAACCAACGAACCAACGAACCAACGAACCAACGAACCAACGAACCAACGAACCAACGAACCAACGAACCAACGAACCAACGAACCAACGAACCAACGAACCAACGAACCAACGAACCAACGAACCAACGAACCAACGAACCAAAGAACCAACGAACCAACGAACCAACGAACCAACGAACCAACGAACCAACGAACCAACGAACCAACGAACCAACGAACCAACGAACCAACGAACCAACGAACCAACGAACCAACGAATCAACGAACCAACGAACCAACGAACCAACGAACCAACGAACCAACGAACCAACGAACCAACGAACCAACGAACCAACGAACCAACGAACCAACGAACCAACGAACCAACGAACCAACGAACCAACGAACCAACGAACCAAAGAACCAACGAACCAACGAACCAGCGAACAAACGAACAAACGAACAAACGAACAAACGAACCAACGAACCAACGAACCAACGAACCAACGAACCAACGAACCAACGAACAAACGAACCAACGAACCAGCGAACAAACGAACAAACGAACAAACGAACCAACGAACCAACGAACAAACGAACAAACGAACAAACGAACAAAGAAAGAAAGAAACAAAGAAACAAACGAACCAACGAACCAACGAACCAACGAACCAACGAACCAACGAACCAACGAATCAACGAACCAACGAACCAACGAACCAACGAACCAAAGAACCAACGAACCAACGAACCAACGAACCAACGAACCAAAGAACCAACGAACCAACGAACCAACGAACCAACGAACCAACGAACCAACGAACCAACGAACCAACGAACCAACGAACCAACGAACCAACGAACCAACGAACCAACGAACCAACGAACCAACGAACCAACGAACCAACGAACCAAAGAACCAACGAACCAACGAACCAACGAACCAACGAACCAACGAACCAACGAACCAACGAACCAACGAACCAACGAACCAACGAACCAACGAACCAACGAACCAACGAACCAACGAACCAACGAACCAACGAACCAACGAACCAGCGAACAAACGAACAAACGAACAAACGAACCAACGAACCAACGAACAAACGAACAAACGAACAAACGAACAAAGAAAGAAAGAAACAAAGAAACAAACGAACCAACGAACCAACGAACCAACGAACCAACGAACCAACGAACCAACGAATCAACGAACCAACGAACCAACGAACCAACGAACCAACGAACCAACGAACCAACGAACCAACGAACCAACGAACCAGCGAACAAACGAACAAACGAACAAACGAACCAACGAACCAACGAACAAACGAACAAACGAACAAACGAACAAAGAAAGAAAGAAACAAAGAAACAAACGAACCAACGAACCAACGAACCAACGAACCAACGAACCAACGAACCAACGAATCAACGAACCAACGAACCAACGAACCAACGAACCAACGAACCAACGAACCAACGAACCAAAGAACCAACGAACCAACGAACCAACGAACCAACGAACCAACGAACCAACGAACCAACGAACCAACGAACCAACGAACCAACGAACCAACGAACCAACGAACCAACGAACCAACGAACCAACGAACCAACGAACCAACGAACCAACGAACCAGCGAACAAACGAACAATCGAACCAACGAACAAACGAACAAACGAACAAAGAAAGAAAGAAACAAAGAAACAAACGAACCAACGAACCAACGAACCAACGAACCAACGAACCAACGAACCAACGAACCAACGAACCAACGAACCAACGAACCAACGAACCAACGAACCAACGAACCAACGAACCAACGAACCAGCGAGCAAACGAACAATCGAACCAACGAACAAACGAACAAACGAACAAAGAAAGAAAGAAACAAAGAAACAAACGAACCAACGAACCAACGAACCAACGAACCAACGAACCAACGAACCAACGAACCAACGAACCAACGAACCAACGAACCAACGAACCAACGAACCAACGAACCAACGAACCAACGAACCAACGAACCAACGAACCAACGAACCAACGAACCAATGAACCAACGAACCAATGAACCAACGAACCAACGAACCAACGAACCAACGAACCAACGCACCAACGAACCAACGAACCAACGAACCAACGAACCAACGAACCAACGAACCAACGAACCAACGAACCAACGAACCAACGAACCAACGAACCAACGAACCAACGAACCAACGAACCAACGAACCAACGAATCAACGAACCAACGAACCAACGAACCAACGAACAAACGAACCAACGAACCAACGAACCAACGAACCAACGAACCAACGAAGAAACGAACAAACGAACAAAGAAAGAAAGAAACAAAGAAACAAACGAACCAACGAACCAACGAACCATCGAACCAACGAACCAACGAACCAACGAACCAACGAACCAACGAACCAACGAACCAACGAACCAACGAATCAACGAACCAACGAACCAACGAACCAACGAACCAACGAACCAACGAACCAACGAACCAACGAACCAACGAACCAACGAACCAGCGAACAAACGAACAATCGAACCAACGAACAAACGAACAAACGAACAAAGAAAGAAAGAAACAAAGAAATAAACGAACCAACGAACCAACGAACCAACGAACCAACGAACCAACGAACCAACGAACCAACGAACCAACGAACCAACGAACCAACGAACCAACGAACCAACGAACCAACGAACCAACGAACCAACGAACCAACGAACCAACGAACCAGCGAACAAACGAACAATCGAACCAACGAACAAACGAACAAACGAACAAAGAAAGAAAGAAACAAAGAAACAAACGAACCAACGAACCAACGAACCAACGAACCAACGAACCAACGAACCAACGAACCAACGAACCAACGAACCAACGAACCAACGAACCAACGAACCAACGAACCAACGAACCAACGAACCAACGAACCAACGAACCAACGAACCAACGAACCAACGAACCAACGAACCAACGAACCAATGAACCAACGAACCAACGAACCAACGAACCAACGAACCAACGCACCAACGAACCAACGAACCAACGAACCAACGAACCAACGAACCAACGAACCAACGAACCAACGAACCAACGAACCAACGAACCAGCGAACAAACGAACAAACGAACAAACGAACCAACGAACCAACGAACAAACGAACAAACGAACAAACGAACAAAGAAAGAAAGAAACAAAGAAACAAACGAACCAACGAACCAACGAACCAACGAACCAACGAACCAACGAACCAACGAACCAACGAACCAACGAATCAACGAACCAACGAACCAACGAACCAACGAGCCAACGAACCAACGAACCAACGAACCAAAGAACCAACGAACCAACGAACCAACGAACCAACGAACCAACGAACCAACGAACCAACGAACCAACGAACCAACGAACCAACGAACCAACGAACCAACGAACCAACGAACCAACGAAGAAACGAACAAACGAACAAAGAAAGAAAGAAACAAAGAAACAAACGAACCAACGAACCAACGAACCATCGAACCAACGAACCAACGAACCAACGAACCAACGAACCAACGAACCAACGAACCAACGAAACATCGAACCAACGAACCAACGAACCAACGAACCAACGAACCAACGAACCAACGAACCAACGAACCAACGAACCAACGAACCAACGAACCAACGAACCAACGAACCAACGAACCAACGAACCAACGAACCAACGAACCAACGAATCAACGAACCAACGAACCAACGAACCAACGAACCAACGAACCAACGAACCAACGAACCAACGAACCAAGAACCAACGAACCAACGAACCAACGAACCAACGAACCAAGAAGAAAACGAACAGCGAACAAACGAACAAACGAACCAACGAACACAGAACAACGAACCAACGAACACGAACCAACGAACCAACGAACCAACGAACCAACGAACCAACGAACCAGCGAACAAACGAACAAACGAACAAACGAACCAACGAACCAACGAACAAACGAACAAACGAACAAACGAACAAAGAAAGAAAGAAACAAAGAAACAAACGAACCAACGAACCAACGAACCAACGAACCAACGAACCAACGAACCAACGAATCAACGAACCAACGAACCAACGAACCAACGAACCAACGAACCAACGAACCAACGAACCAAAGAACCAACGAACCAACGAACCAACGAACCAACGAACCCAACGAACCAACGAACCACGAACCAACGAACCAACGAACCAACGAACCAACGAACCAACGAACCAACGAACCAACGAACCAACGAACCAACGAACCAAACGAACTAACGAACCAACGAACCAGCGAACAAACGAACAATCGAACCAACGAACAAACGAACAAACGAACAAAGAAAGAAAGAAACAAAGAAACAAACGAACCAACGAACCAACGAACCAACGAACCAACGAACCAACGAACCAACGAACCAACGAACCAACGAACCAACGAACCAACGAACCAACGAACCAACGAACCAACGAACCAACGAACCAACGAACCAACGAACCAACGAACCAACGAACAAACGAACAAACGAACAAACGAACAAAGAAAGAAAGAAACAAAGAAACAAACGAACCAACGAACCAACGAACCAACGAACCAACGAATCAACGAACCAACGAACCAACGAACCAACGAACCAACGAACCAAACGAACCAACGAACCAAAGAACCAACGAACCAACGAACCAACGAACCAACGAACAACGAACCAACGAACCAACGAACCAACGAAACAACGAACCAACGAACCAACGAACCAACGAACCAACGAACCAACGAACAAACGAACCAACGAACCAACGAACCAACGAACCAACGAACCAACGAACCAAACGAACCAGCGAACAAACGAACAATCGAACCAACGAACAAACGAACAAACGCAAAGAAAGAAAGAAACAAAGAAACAAACGAACCAACGAACCAACGAACCAACGAACCAACGAACCAACGAACCAACGAACCAACGAACCAACGAACCAACGAACCAACGAACCAACGAACCAACGAACCAACGAACCAACGAACCAACGAACCAACGAACCAACGAACCAACGAACCAACGAACCAACGAACCAACGAACCAACGAACCAACGAACCAACGAACCAACGAACCAACGAACCAACGAACCAACGAACCAACGAACCAACGAACCAACGAACCAACGAACCAACGAACCAACGAACCAACGAACCAACGAATCAACGAACCAACGAACCAACGAACCAACGAACAAACGAACCAACGAACCAACGAACCAACGAACCAACGAACCAACGAACCAACGAACCAACGAAGAAACGAACAAACGAACAAAGAAAGAAAGAAACAAAGAAACAAACGAACCAACGAACCAACGAACCATCGAACCAACGAACCAACGAACCAACGAACCAACGAACCAACGAACCAACGAACCAACGAACCAACGAACCAACGAACCAACGAACCAACGAACCAACGAACCAACGAACCAACGAACCAACGAACCAACGAACCAACGAACCAACGAACCAACGAACCAACGAACCAACGAACCAACGAACCAACGAACCAACGAACCAACGAACCAACGAACCAACGAACCAACGAACCAACGAACCAACGAACCAACGACCCAACGAACCAACGAACCAACGAACCAACGAACCAACGAACCAACGAACCAACGAACCAACGAACCAACGAACCAACGAACCAGCGAACAAACGAACAATCGAACCAACGAACAAAGAAAGAAAGAAACAAAGAAACAAACGAACCAACGAACCAACGAACCAACGAACCAACGAACAAACGAACAAAGAAAGAAAGAAACAAAGAAACAAACGAACCAACGAACCAACGAACAAACGAACAAAGAAAGAAAGAAACAAAGAAACAAACGAACCAACGAACCAACGAACCAACGAACCAACGAACCAACGAACCAACGAACCAACGAACCAACGAACCAACGAACCAACGAACCAACGAACCAACGAACCGACGAACCAACGAACCGACGAACCAACGAACCAACGAACCAACGAACCAACGAACCAAAGAACCAACGAACCAACGAACCAAGGAACCAACGAACCAACGAACCAACGAACCAACGAACCAACGAACCAACGAACCAACGAACCAACGAACCAACGAACCAACGAACCAACGAACCAACGAACCAACGAACCAACGAACCAACGAACCAACGAACCAACGAACCAACGAACCAACGAACCAACGAACCAACGAACCAACGAACCAACGAACCAACGAACCAACGAACCAACGAACCAACGAACCAAAGAACCAACGAACCAAAGAACCAACGAACCAACGAACCAAGGAACCAACGAACCAACGAACCAACGAACCAACGAACCAACGAACCAAGGAACCAACGAACCAACGAACCAACGAACCAACGAACCAAGGAACCAACGAACCAACGAACCAACGAACCAACGAACCAACGAACCAGCGAACAAACGAAAAAACGAACCAACGAACAAACGAACAAACGAACAAACGAACAAACGAACAAAGAAAGAAAGAAACAAAGAAACAAACGAACCAACGAACCATCGAACCAAGGAACCAACGAACCAACGAACCAACGAACCAACGAACCAACGAACCAACGAACCAACGAACCAAAGAACCAACGAACCAACGAACCAACGAACCAACGAACCAACGAACCAACGAACCAACGAACCAACGAACCAACGAACCAACGAACCAACGAACCAACGAACCAACGAACCAACGAACCAACGAACCAACGAACCTACGAACCAACGAACCAACGAACCAAAGAACCAACGAACCAACGAACCAGCGAACAAACGAACAAACGAACCAACGAACCAACGAACCAGCGAACAAACGAACAAACGAACAAACGAACAAACGAACCAACGAACCAACGAACAAACGAACAAACGAACAAACGAACAAAGAAAGAAAGAAACAAAGAAACAAACGAACCAACGAACCAACGAACCAACGAACCAACGAACCAACGAACCAACGAATCAACGAACCAACGAACCAACGAACCAACGAACCAACGAACCAACGAACCAACGAACCAAAGAACCAACGAACCAACGAACCAACGAACCAACGAACCAACGAACCAACGAACCAACGAACCAACGAACCAACGAACCAACGAATCAACGAACCAACGAACCAACGAACCAACGAACCAACGAACCAACGAACCAACGAACCAACGAACCAACGAATCAA
>NW_027485606.1:0-33717 GCF_050908995.1 Andrena cerasifolii
AATTTTTTTTCTGTTTATTTACCTATTTTTTCCTCTAATTTATTTATCTATTTTTTTCTCTAATTTATTTACCTATTTTTCTCTATTTATTTACCTCTTTTGTTTTTTCTATTAACTTAACTATTTCTTCTCTAGTTATTTACCTCTTTTTTCTGTATTTATTTACCTCTTTTGTTTTCTATATTTACTTAACTATTTCTTCTCTAGTTATTTACCTCTTTTTTCTGTATTTATTTACCTACTTTGTTTTCTGTACTTCATTACCTATTTTTCTCTATTTATTTGCCTATTTTCTTCTCTAAATTATTTACCTATTTTTGTCTATTCATTTACTTTTTTCTATTTATTTACCTCTTTCATTCTCTAATTTATACACCTATATTTTCTCTACTTCATTACCTATTTTTCTCTATTTATTTGCCTATTTTTTTCTCTAAATTATTTACCTATTTTTGTCTATTTATTTACCTATTTTCTGTATTTATTTACCTCGTTTGTATTCTCTACTTCATTACCTATTTTTCACTATTTCTTTACCTATTTTTTTCTCTAATTTATTTACAAATTTTTTCTTTGTTTATTTACCTATTTTTTCCTCTAAGTTATTTATCTATTTTTTCTCTAATTTATTTACCTATTTTTCTCTATTTATTTACCTCTTTTGTTTTTTCTATTTACTTAACTATTTTTTCTCTAGTTATTTACCTCTTTTTTCTGTATTTATTTACCTACTTTGTTTTCTCTACTTCATTACCTATTTTTCTCTATTTATTTGCCTATTTTTTTCTCTAAATTATGTACCTATTTTTCTCTATTTATTTACCTATTTTCTGTTTTTATTTACCTCCTTTGTATTCTCTACTTCATTACCTATTTTTCACTATTTCTTTATCTATTTTTTTCTGTAATTTATTTACCTATTCTTTCTCTGTTTATTTAGCTACTTTTTCTCTATTATATTTACCTACTTTTTCTCTATTTATTTACCTATTTTTTCTCTAGTTACTTACCTCTTTTTTCTGTATTTATTTACCTCCTTTGTATTCTCTACTTCATTACCTATTTTTCACTATTGATTTATCTATTTTTTTCTCTAATTTATTTACAAATTTTTTCTCTGTTTATTTACCTATTTTTTCCTCTAATTTATTTATCTATTTTTTTCTCTAATTTATTTACCTATTTTTCTCTATTTATTTACCTCTTTTGTTTTTTCTATTTACTTAACTATTTCTTCTCTAGTTATTTACCTCTTTTTTCTGTATTTATTTACCTCTTTTGTTTTCTATATTTACTTAACTATTTCTTCTCTAGTTATTTACCTCTTTTTTCTGTATTTATTTACCTACTTTGTTTTCTGTACTTCATTGCCTATTTTTCTCTATTTATTTGCCTATTTTTTTCTCTAAATTATTTACCTATTTTTGTCTATTTATTTACCTATTTTCTGTATTTATTTACCTCGTTTGTATTCTCTACTTCATTACCTATTTTTCACTATTTCTTTATCTATTTTTTTCTCTAATTTATTTACAAATTTTTTCTTTGTTTATTTACCTATTTTTTCCTCTAATTTATTTATCTATTTTTTTCTCTAATTTATTTACCTATTTTTCTCTATTTATTTATCTATTTTTCTGTATTTACTTACCTACTTTGTTTTCTGTACTTCATTACCTATTTTTCTCTATTTATTTGCCTATTTTCTTCTCTAAATTATTTACCTATTTTTGTCTATTCATTTACTTTTTTCTATTTATTTACCTCTTTCTTTCTCTAATTTATACACCTATATTTTCTCTACTTCATTACCTATTTATCTCTATTTATTTGCCTATTTTTTTCTCTAAATTATTTACCTATTTTTGTCTATTTATTTACCTATTTTCTGTATTTATTTACCTCGTTTGTATTCTCTACTTCATTACCTATTTTTCACTATTTCTTTATCTATTTTTTTCTCTAATTTATTTACAAATTTTTTCTTTGTTTATTTACCTATTTTTTTTTTCCTCTAATTTATTTATCTATTTTTTCTCTAATTTATTTACCTATTTTTCTCTATTTATTTACCTCTTTTGTTTTTTCTATTTACTTAACTATTTTTTCTCTAGTTATTTACCTCTTTTTTCTGTATTTATTTACCTCTTTTGTTTTCTCTATTTACTTAACTATTTTTTCTCTAGTTATTTACCTCTTTTTTCTGTATTTATTTACCTACTTTGTTTTCTCTACTTCATTACCTATTTTTCTCTATTTATTTGCCTATTTTTTTCTCTAAATTATGTACCTATTTTTCTCTATTTATTTACCTATTTTCTGTTTTTATTTACCTCCTTTGTATTCTCTACTTCATTACCTATTTTTCACTATTTCTTTATCTATTTTTTTCTGTAATTTATTTACCTATTCTTTCTCTGTTTATTTAGCTACTTTTTCTCTATTATATTTACCTACTTTTTCTCTATTTATTTACCTATTTTTTCTCTAGTTACTTACCTCTTTTTTCTGTATTTATTTACCTCCTTTGTATTCTCTACTTCATTACCTATTTTTCACTATTGATTTATCTATTTTTTTCTCTAATTTATTTACTATTTTTTTCTCTAATTTATTTACTATTTTTTTCTCTAATTTATTTACCTATTTTTTCTCTATTTATTTACCTGCTTTGTTTTCTCTATTTATTTACCTTTTTTCCCTCTGTTTATTTACCTATTTTTTTAATTAGCTATTTTTCTCTATTTATACACCTATTTTTTCTCTAGTTTATTTACCTCTTTTTTCTGTATTTATTTACCTACTTTGTTTTCTCTGTTTATTTACCTATTTTTTCCTCTTATTTATTTACCAATTTTTTATTTACCTTTTTTCCTTTGGTTTATTTACCTATTTTTCTCTATTTATACACCTATTTTTTCTCTACCTAATTTACCTATTTTTCTGTATTTATTTTCCTATTTTTTCTCTGTTTATTTACCTATTTTTTCCTTTAATTTCTTTACATATTTTTTTATTTACCTTTTTTTCTTTGATTTATTTAGCTATTTATCTCTATTTATACACCCATTTTTTCTCCAGATAATTTACCTATTTTTCCCTATTTTATTTACCTATTTTTTCTCTATTTATTTACCTCTTTTGTTTTCTCTATTTACTTAACTATTTTTTCTCTAGTTATTTACCTCTTTTTTCTGTATTTATTTACCTACTTTGTTTTCTCTACTTCATTACCTATTTTTCTCTATTTATTTGCCT
Organism: Andrena cerasifolii; assembly: GCF_050908995.1. Taxonomy (NCBI): domain Eukaryota; kingdom Metazoa; phylum Arthropoda; class Insecta; order Hymenoptera; family Andrenidae; genus Andrena; species Andrena cerasifolii. The sequence goes on from NW_027485606.1 coordinate 3,259, forward strand.
ATTTTTTCTCTAAATTATGTACCTATTTTTCTCTATTTATTTACCTATCTTCTGTTTTTATTTACCTCCTTTGTATTCTCTACTTCATTACCTATTTTTCTCTATTTATTTGCCTATTTTTTCTCTAAATTATGTACCTATTTTTCTCTATTTATTTACCTATTTTCTGTATTTATTTACCTCGTTTGTATTCTCTACTTCATTACCTATTTTTCACTATTTCTTTATCTATTTTTTTCTCTAATTTATTTACAAATTTTTTCTTTGTTTATTTACCTATTTTTTCCTCTAATTTATTTATCTATTTTTTCTCTAATTTATTTACCTATTTTTCTCTATTTATTTATCTATTTTTTCTGTATTTATTTACCTACTTTGTTTTCTGTACTTCATTACCTATTTTTATCTACTTATTTGCCTATTTTTTTCTCTAAATTATTTACCTATTTTTGTCTACTTATTTACCTATTTTCTGTATTTATTTACCTCGTTTGTATTCTCTACTTCATTACCTATTTTTCACTATTTCTTTATCTATTTTTTTCTCTAATTTATTTACAAATTTTTTCTTTGTTTATTTACCTATTTTTTCCTCTAATTTATTTAACTATTTTTTTCTCTAATTTATTTACCTATTTTTCTCTATTTATTTATCTATTTTTTCTGTATTTATTTACCTACTTTGTTTTCTGTACTTCATTACCTATTTTTCTCTATTTATTTGCCTATTTTCTTCTCTAAATTATTTACCTATTTTTGTCTATTCATTTACTTTTTTCTATTTATTTACCTCTTTCTTTCTCTAATTTATACACCTATATTTTCTCTACTTCATTACCTATTTTTCTCTATTTATTTGCCTATTTTTTTCTCTAAATTATTTACCTATTTTTGTCTATTTATTTACCTATTTTCTGTATTTATTTACCTCGTTTGTATTCTCTACTTCATTACCTATTTTTCACTATTTCTTTATCTATTTTTTTCTCTAATTTATTTACAAATTTTTTCTTTGTTTATTTACCTATTTTTTCCTCTAATTTATTTATCTATTTTTTCTCTAATTTATTTACCTATTTTTCTCTATTTATTTATCTATTTTTTCTGTATTTATTTACCTACTTTGTTTTCTCTACTTCATTACCTATTTTTCTCTATTTATTTGCCTATTTTTTTCTCTAAATTATGTACCTATTTTTCTCTACTTATTTACTATTTTCTGTATTTATTTACCTCCTTTGTATTCTCTACTTCATTACCTATTTTTCACTATTGATTTATCTATTTTTTTCTCTAATTTATTTACAAATTTTTTCTTTGTTTATTTACCTATTTTTTCCTCTAATTTATTTATCTATTTTTTTCTCTAATTTATTTACCTATTTTTCTCTATTTATTTACCTCTTTTGTTTTTTCTATTTACTTAACTATTTTTTCTCTAGTTATTTACCTCTTTTTTCTGTATTTATTTACCTCTTTTGTTTTCTCTATTTACTTAACTATTTTTTCTCTAGTTATTTACCTCTTTTTTCTGTATTTATTTACCTACTTTGTTTTCTGTACTTCATTACCTATTTTTCTCTATTTATTTGCCTATTTTTTTCTCTAAATTATTTACCTATTTTTGTCTATTTATTTACCTATTTTCTGTATTTATTTACCTCGTTTGTATTCTCTACTTCATTACCTATTTTTCACTATTTCTTTATCTATTTTTTTCTCTAATTTATTTACAAATTTTTTCTTTGTTTATTTACCTATTTTTTCCTCTAATTTATTTATCTATTTTTTCTCTAATTTATTTACCTATTTTTCTCTATTTATTTACCTCTTTTGTTTTTTCTATTTACTTAACTATTTTTTCTCTAGTTATTTACCTCTTTTTTCTGTATTTATTTACCTCTTTTGTTTTCTCTATTTACTTAACTATTTTTTCTCTAGTTATTTACCTCTTTTTTCTGTATTTATTTACCTACTTTGTTTTCTCTACTTCATTACCTATTTTTCTCTATTTATTTGCCTATTTTTTTCTCTAAATTATGTACCTATTTTTCTCTATTTATTTACCTATTTTCTGTTTTTATTTACCTCCTTTGTATTCTCTACTTCATTACCTATTTTTCACTATTTCTTTATCTATTTTTTTCTGTAATTTATTTACCTATTCTTTCTCTGTTTATTTAGCTACTTTTTCTCTATTATATTTACCTACTTTTTCTCTATTTATTTACCTATTTTTTCTCTAGTTACTTACCTCTTTTTTCTGTATTTATTTACCTCCTTTGTATTCTCTACTTCATTACCTATTTTTCACTATTGATTTATCTATTTTTTTCTCTAATTTATTTACAAATTTTTTTTCTGTTTATTTACCTATTTTTTCCTCTAATTTATTTATCTATTTTTTTCTCTAATTTATTTACCTATTTTTCTCTATTTATTTACCTCTTTTGTTTTTTCTATTTACTTAACTATTTCTTCTCTAGTTATTTACCTCTTTTTTCTGTATTTATTTACCTCTTTTGTTTTCTATATTTACTTAACTATTTCTTCTCTAGTTATTTACCTCTTTTTTCTGTATTTATTTACCTACTTTGTTTTCTGTACTTCATTACCTATTTTTCTCTATTTATTTGCCTATTTTCTTCTCTAAATTATTTACCTATTTTTGTCTATTTATTTACCTATTTTCTATATTTATTTACCTCCTTTGTATTCTCTACTTCATTACCTATTTTTCACTATTTCTTTATCTATTTTTTTCTCTAATTTATTTACTATTTTTTTCTCTAATTTATTTACTATTTTTTTCTCTAATTTATTTACCTATTTTTTCTCTATTTATTTACCTGCTTTGTTTTCTCTATTTATTTACCTTTTTTCCCTCTGTTTATTTACCTATTTTTTTAATTAGCTATTTTTCTCTATTTATACACCTATTTTTTCTCTAGTTTATTTACCTCTTTTTCTGTATTTATTTACCTACTTTGTTTTCTCTGTTTATTTACCTATTTTTTCCTCTTATTTATTTACCAATTTTTTATTTACCTTTTTTCCTTTGGTTTATTTACCTATTTTTCTCTATTTATACACCTATTTTTTCTCTACCTAATTTACCTATTTTTCTGTATTTATTTTCCTATTTTTTCTCTGTTTATTTACCTATTTTTTCCTTTAATTTCTTTACATATTTTTTTATTTACCTTTTTTTCTTTGATTTATTTAGCTATTTATCTCTATTTATACACCCATTTTTTCTCCAGATAATTTACCTATTTTTCCCTATTTTATTTACCTATTTTTTCTCTATTTATTTACCTCTTTTGTTTTCTCTATTTACTTAACTATTTTTTCTCTTGTTATTTACCTCTTTTTTCTGTATTTATTTACCTACTTTGTTTTCTCTACTTCATTACCTATTTTTCTCTATTTATTTGCCTATTTTTTCTCTAAATTATGTACCTATTTTTCTCTATTTATTTACCTATTTTCTGTTTTTATTTACCTCCTTTGTATTCTCTACTTCATTATCTATTTTTCACTATTTCTTTATCTATTTTTTTCTCTAATTTATTTACCTACTTTTTCTCTATTTATTTACCTATTTTTTCTGTATTTATTTACCTACTTTGTTTTCTGTACTTCATTACCTATTTTTCTCTATTTATTGTCCTATTTTTTTCTCTAAATTATTTACCTATTTTTGTCTATTTATTTACCTATTTTCTGTATTTATTTACCTCGTTTGTATTCTCTACTTCATTACCTATTTTTCACTATTTCTTTATCTATTTTTTTCTCTAATTTATTTACAAATTTTTTCTTTGTTTATTTACCTATTTTTTCCTCTAATTTATTTATCTATTTTTTCTCTAATTTATTTACCTATTTTTCTCTATTTATTTATCTATTTTTTCTGTATTTATTTACCTACTTTGTTTTCTGTACTTCATTACCTATTTTTCTCTATTTATTTGCCTATTTTTTTCTCTAAATTATTTACCTATTTTTGTCTACTTATTTACCTATTTTCTGTATTTATTTACCTCGTTTGTATTCTCTACTTCATTACCTATTTTTCACTATTTCTTTATCTATTTTTTTCTCTAATTTATTTACAAATTTTTTCTTTGTTTATTTACCTATTTTTTCCTCTAATTTATTTATCAATTTTTTCTCTAATTTATTTACCTATTTTTCTCTATTTATTTACCTCTTTTGTTTTTTCTATTTACTTAACTATTTTTTCTCTAGTTATTTACCTCTTTTTTCTGTATTTATTTACCTCTTTTGTTTTCTCTATTTACTTAACTATTTTTTCTCTAGTTATTTACCTCTTTTTTCTGTATTTATTTACCTACTTTGTTTTCTCTACTTCATTACCTATTTTTCTCTATTTATTTGCCTATTTTTTTCTCTAAATTATGTACCTATTTTTCTCTATTTATTTACCTATTTTCTGTTTTTATTTACCTCCTTTGTATTCTCTACTTCATTACCTATTTTTCACTATTTCTTTATCTATTTTTTTCTGTAATTTATTTACCTATTCTTTCTCTGTTTATTTAGCTACTTTTTCTCTATTATATTTACCTACTTTTTCTCTATTTATTTACCTATTTTTTCTCTAGTTACTTACCTCTTTTTTCTGTATTTATTTACCTCCTTTGTATTCTCTACTTCATTACCTATTTTTCACTATTGATTTATCTATTTTTTTCTCTAATTTATTTACAAATTTTTTTTCTGTTTATTTACCTATTTTTTCCTCTAATTTATTTATCTATTTTTTTCTCTAATTTATTTACCTATTTTTCTCTATTTATTTACCTCTTTTGTTTTTTCTATTTACTTAACTATTTCTTCTCTAGTTATTTACCTCTTTTTTCTGTATTTATTTACCTCTTTTGTTTTCTATATTTACTTAACTATTTCTTCTCTAGTTATTTACCTCTTTTTTCTGTATTTATTTACCTACTTTGTTTTCTGTACTTCATTACCTATTTTTCTCTATTTATTTGCCTATTTTCTTCTCTAAATTATTTACCTATTTTTGTCTATTTATTTACCTATTTTCTATATTTATTTACCTCCTTTGTATTCTCTACTTCATTACCTATTTTTCACTATTTCTTTATCTATTTTTTTCTCTAATTTATTTACTATTTTTTTCTCTAATTTATTTACTATTTTTTTCTCTAATTTATTTACCTATTTTTTCTCTATTTATTTACCTGCTTTGTTTTCTCTATTTATTTACCTTTTTTCCCTCTGTTTATTTACCTATTTTTTTAATTAGCTATTTTTCTCTATTTATACACCTATTTTTTCTCTAGTTTATTTACCTCTTTTTTCTGTATTTATTTACCTACTTTGTTTTCTCTGTTTATTTACCTATTTTTTCCTCTTATTTATTTACCAATTTTTTATTTACCTTTTTTCCTTTGGTTTATTTACCTATTTTTCTCTATTTATACACCTATTTTTTCTCTACCTAATTTACCTATTTTTCTGTATTTATTTTCCTATTTTTTCTCTGTTTATTTACCTATTTTTTCCTTTAATTTCTTTACATATTTTTTTATTTACCTTTTTTTCTTTGATTTATTTAGCTATTTATCTCTATTTATACACCCATTTTTTCTCCAGATAATTTACCTATTTTTCCCTATTTTATTTACCTATTTTTTCTCTATTTATTTACCTCTTTTGTTTTCTCTATTTACTTAACTATTTTTTCTCTTGTTATTTACCTCTTTTTTCTGTATTTATTTACCTACTTTGTTTTCTCTACTTCATTACCTATTTTTCTCTATTTATTTGCCTATTTTTTCTCTAAATTATGTACCTATTTTTCTCTATTTATTTACCTATTTTCTGTTTTTATTTACCTCCTTTGTATTCTCTACTTCATTATCTATTTTTCACTATTTCTTTATCTATTTTTTTCTCTAATTTATTTACCTACTTTTTCTCTATTTATTTACCTATTTTTTCTGTATTTATTTACCTACTTTGTTTTCTGTACTTCATTACCTATTTTTCTCTATTTATTGTCCTATTTTTTTCTCTAAATTATTTACCTATTTTTGTCTATTTATTTACCTATTTTCTGTATTTATTTACCTCGTTTGTATTCTCTACTTCATTACCTATTTTTCACTATTTCTTTATCTATTTTTTTCTCTAATTTATTTACAAATTTTTTCTTTGTTTATTTACCTATTTTTTCCTCTAATTTATTTATCTATTTTTTCTCTAATTTATTTACCTATTTTTCTCTATTTATTTATCTATTTTTTCTGTATTTATTTACCTACTTTGTTTTCTGTACTTCATTACCTATTTTTCTCTATTTATTTGCCTATTTTTTTCTCTAAATTATTTACCTATTTTTGTCTACTTATTTACCTATTTTCTGTATTTATTTACCTCGTGTGTATTCTCTACTTCATTACCTATTTTTCACTATTTCTTTATCTATTTTTTTCTCTAATTTATTTACAAATTTTTTCTTTGTTTATTTACCTATTTTTTCCTCTAATTTATTTAACTATTTTTTTCTCTAATTTATTTACCTATTTTTCTCTATTTATTTATCCATTTTTTCTGTATTTATTTACCTACTTTGTTTTCTGTACTTCATTACCTATTTTTCTCTATTTATTTGCCTATTTTCTTCTCTAAATTATTTACCTATTTTTGTCTATTCATTTACTTTTTTCTATTTATTTACCTCTTTCTTTCTCTAATTTATACACCTATATTTTCTCTACTTCATTACCTATTTTTCTCTATTTATTTGCCTATTTTTTTCTCTAAATTATTTACCTATTTTTGTCTATTTATTTACCTATTTTCTGTATTTATTTACCTCGTTTGTATTCTCTACTTCATTACCTATTTTTCACTATTTCTTTATCTATTTTTTTCTCTAATTTATTTACAAATTTTTTCTTTGTTTATTTACCTATTTTTTCCTGTAATTTATTTATCTATTTTTTCTCTATTTTATTTACCTATTTTTCTCTATTTATTTACCTCTTTTGTTTTTTCTATTTACTTAACTATTTTTTCTCTAGTTATTTACCTCTTTTTTCTGTATTTATTTACCTCTTTTGTTTTCTCTATTTACTTAACTATTTTTTCTCTAGTTATTTACCTCTTTTTTCTGTATTTATTTACCTACTTTGTTTTCTCTACTTCATTACCTATTTTTCTCTATTTATTTGCCTATTTTTTTCTCTAAATTATGTACCTATTTTTCTCTACTTGTTTACTATTTTCTGTATTTATTTACCTCCTTTGTATTCTCTACTTCATTACCTATTTTTCACTATTGATTTATCTATTTTTTTCTCTAATTTATTTACAAATTTTTTCTTTGTTTATTTACCTATTTTTTCCTCTAATTTATTTATCTATTTTTTTCTCTAATTTATTTACCTATTTTTCTCTATTTATTTACCTCTTTTGTTTTTTCTATTTACTTAACTATTTTTTCTCTAGTTATTTACCTCTTTTTTCTGTATTTATTTACCTCTTTTGTTTTCTCTATTTACTTAACTATTTTTTCTCTAGTTATTTACCTCTTTTTTCTGTATTTATTTACCTACTTTGTTTTCTGTACTTCATTACCTATTTTTCTCTATTTATTTGCCTATTTTTTTCTCTAAATTATTTACCTATTTTTGTCTATTTATTTACCTATTTTCTGTATTTATTTACCTCGTTTGTATTCTCTACTTCATTACCTATTTTTCACTATTTCTTTATCTATTTTTTTCTCTAATTTATTTACAAATTTTTTCTTTGTTTATTTACCTATTTTTTCCTCTAATTTATTTATCTATTTTTTCTCTAAATTATGTACCTATTTTTCTCAATTTATTTACCTATCTTCTGTTTTTATTTACCTCCTTTGTATTCTCTACTTCATTACCTATTTTTCACTATTTCTTTATCTATTTTTTTCTCTAATTTATTTACAAATTTTTTCTTTGTTTATTTACCTATTTTTTCCTCTAATTTATTTATCTATTTTTTCTCTAATTTATTTACCTATTTTTCTCTATTTATTTATCTATTTTTTCTGTATTTATTTACCTACTTTGTTTTCTGTACTTCATTACCTATTTTTCTCTATTTATTTGCCTATTTTTTTCTCTAAATTATTTACCTATTTTTGTCTACTTATTTACCTATTTTCTGTATTTATTTACCTCGTTTGTATTCTCTACTTCATTACCTATTTTTCACTATTTCTTTATCTATTTTTTTCTCTAATTTATTTACAAATTTTTTCTTTGTTTATTTACCTATTTTTTCCTCTAATTTATTTATCTATTTTTTTCTCTAATTTATTTACCTATTTTTCTCTAGTTATTTACCTCTTTTTTCTGTATTTATTTACCTACTTTGTTTTCTGTACTTCATTACCTATTTTTCTCTATTTATTTGCCTATTTTTTCTCTAAATTATTTACCTATTTTTGTCTATTTATTTACCTATTTTCTGTATTTATTTACCTCGTTTGTATTCTCTACTTCATTACCTATTTTTCACTATTTCTTTATCTATTTTTTTCTCTAATTTATTTACAAATTTTTTCTTTGTTTATTTACCTATTTTTTCCTCTAATTTATTTACCTATTTTTTTCTCTAATTTATTTACCTATTTTTCTCTATTTATTTATCTATTTTTCTGTATTTATTTACCTACTTTGTTTTCTGTACTTCATTACCTATTTTTCTCTATTTATTTGCCTATTTTCTTCTCTAAATTATTTACCTATTTTTGTCTATTCATTTACTTTTTTCTATTTATTTACCTCTTTCTTTCTCTAATTTATACACCTATATTTTCTCTATTTATTTACCTATTTTTCTCTATTTATTTACCTATTCTTTCTCTAGTCATTTACCTATATTTTCTCTCATTTATTTTCCTATTTTTTTTCTGTTTATTTACCTATTTTTTCCTGTAATTTCTTTACATATTTTTTTATTTACCTTTTTTTCTTTGATTTATTTAGCTATTTATCTCTATTTATACACCCATTTTTTCTCCAGATAATTTACCTATTTTTTCTCTATTTATTTTCCTATTTTTTCTCTATTTGTTTACCTATTTTCTGTATTTATTTACCTCGTTTGTATTCTCTACTTCATTACCTATTTTTCACGATTTCTTTATCTATTTTTTTCTCTAATTTATTTACAAATTTTTCTTTGTTTATTTACCTATTTTTTCCTCTAATTTATTTATCTATTTTTTCTCTAATTTATTTACCTATTTTTCTCTATTTATTTACCTCTTTTGTTTTCTCTACTTATTTACCTATTTTTCTCTGTTTATTTACCTATTTTTCCCTATTTTATTTACCTATTTTTTCTCTATTTATTTACCTCTTTTGTTTTCTCTATTTACTTAACTATTTTTTCTCTAGTTATTTACCTCTTTTTCTGTATTTATTTACCTACTTTGTTTTCTCTACTTCATTACCTATTTTTCTCTATTTATTTGCCTATTTTTTCTCTAAATTATGTACCTATTTTTCTCTATTTATTTACCTATCTTCTGTTTTTATTTACCTCCTTTGTATTCTCTACTTCATTACCTATTTTTCACTATTTCTTTATCTATTTTTTTCTCTAATTTATTTACAAATTTTTTCTTTGTTTATTTACCTATTTTTTCCTCTAATTTATTTATCTATTTTTTCTCTAATTTATTTACCTATTTTTCTCTATTTATTTACCTCTTTTGTTTTTTCTATTTACTTAACTATTTCTTCTCTAGTTATTTACCTCTTTTTTCTGTATTTATTTACCTCTTTTGTTTTCTATATTTACTTAACTATTTCTTCTCTAGTTATTTACCTCTTTTTTCTGTATTTATTTACCTACTTTGTTTTCTGTACTTCATTACCTATTTTTCTCTATTTATTTGCCTATTTTTTTCTCTAAATTATTTACCTATTTTTGTCTATTTATTTACCTATTTTCTGTATTTATTTACCTCGTTTGTATTCTCTACTTCATTACCTATTTTTCACTATTTCATTATCTATTTTTTTCTCTAATTTATTTACAAATTTTTTATTTGTTTATTTACCTATTTTTTCCTCTAATTTATTTATCTATTTTTTTCTCTAATTTATTTACCTATTTTTCTCTATTTATTTATCTATTTTTCTGTATTTATTTACCTACTTTGTTTTCTGTACTTCATTACCTATTTTTCTCTATTTATTTGCCTATTTTCTTCTCTAAATTATTTACCTATTTTTGTCTATTCATTTACTTTTTTCTATTTATTTACCTCTTTCTTTCTCTAATTTATACACCTATATTTTCTCTACTTCATTACCCATTTATCTCTATTTATTTGCCTATTTTTTTCTCTAAATTATTTACCTATTTTTGTCTATTTATTTACCTATTTTCTGTATTTATTTACCTCGTTTGTATTCTCTACTTCATTACCTATTTTTCACTATTTCTTTATCTATTTTTTTCTCTAATTTATTTACAAATTTTTTCTTTGTTTATTTACCTATTTTTTCCTCTAATTTATTTATCTATTTTTTCTCTAATTTATTTACCTATTTTTCTCTATTTATTTACCTCTTTTGTTTTTTCTATTTACTTAACTATTTTTTCTCTCGTTATTTACCTCTTTTTTCTGTATTTATTTACCTCTTTTGTTTTCTCTATTTACTTAACTATTTTTTCTCTAGTTATTTACCTCTTTTTTCTGTATTTATTTACCTACTTTGTTTTCTCAACTTCATTACCTATTTTTCTTTATTTATTTGCCTATTTTTTTCTCTAAATTATGTACCTATTTTTCTCTATTTATTTACCTATTTTCTGTTTTTATTTACCTCCTTTGTATTCTCTACTTCATTACCTATTTTTCACTATTTCTTTATCTATTTTTTTCTGTAATTTATTTACCTATTCTTTCTCTGTTTATTTAGCTACTTTTTCTCTATTATATTTACCTACTTTTTCTCTATTTATTTACCTATTTTTTCTCTAGTTACTTACCTCTTTTTTCTGTATTTATTTACCTCCTTTGTATTCTCTACTTCATTACCTATTTTTCACTATTGATTTATCTATTTTTTTCTCTAATTTATTTACAAATTTTTTTTCTGTTTATTTACCTATTTTTTCCTCTAATTTATTTATCTATTTTTTTCTCTAATTTATTTACCTATTTTTCTCTATTTATTTACCTCTTTTGTTTTTTCTATTAACTTAACTATTTCTTCTCTAGTTATTTACCTCTTTTTTCTGTATTTATTTACCTCTTTTGTTTTCTATATTTACTTAACTATTTCTTCTCTAGTTATTTACCTCTTTTTTCTGTATTTATTTACCTACTTTGTTTTCTGTACTTCATTACCTATTTTTCTCTATTTATTTGCCTATTTTCTTCTCTAAATTATTTACCTATTTTTGTCTATTCATTTACTTTTTTCTATTTATTTACCTCTTTCATTCTCTAATTTATACACCTATATTTTCTCTACTTCATTACCTATTTTTCTCTATTTATTTGCCTATTTTTTTCTCTAAATTATTTACCTATTTTTGTCTATTTATTTACCTATTTTCTGTATTTATTTACCTCGTTTGTATTCTCTACTTCATTACCTATTTTTCACTATTTCTTTACCTATTTTTTTCTCTAATTTATTTACAAATTTTTTCTTTGTTTATTTACCTATTTTTTCCTCTAAGTTATTTATCTATTTTTTCTCTAATTTATTTACCTATTTTTCTCTATTTATTTACCTCTTTTGTTTTTTCTATTTACTTAACTATTTTTTCTCTAGTTATTTACCTCTTTTTTCTGTATTTATTTACCTACTTTGTTTTCTCTACTTCATTACCTATTTTTCTTTATTTATTTGCCTATTTTTTTCTCTAAATTATGTACCTATTTTTCTCTATTTATTTACCTATTTTCTGTTTTTATTTACCTCCTTTGTATTCTCTACTTCATTACCTATTTTTCACTATTTCTTTATCTATTTTTTTCTGTAATTTATTTACCTATTCTTTCTCTGTTTATTTAGCTACTTTTTCTCTATTATATTTACCTACTTTTTCTCTATTTATTTACCTATTTTTTCTCTAGTTACTTACCTCTTTTTTCTGTATTTATTTACCTCCTTTGTATTCTCTACTTCATTACCTATTTTTCACTATTGATTTATCTATTTTTTTCTCTAATTTATTTACAAATTTTTTTTCTGTTTATTTACCTATTTTTTCCTCTAATTTATTTATCTATTTTTTTCTCTAATTTATTTACCTATTTTTCTCTATTTATTTACCTCTTTTGTTTTTTCTATTAACTTAACTATTTCTTCTCTAGTTATTTACCTCTTTTTTCTGTATTTATTTACCTCTTTTGTTTTCTATATTTACTTAACTATTTCTTCTCTAGTTATTTACCTCTTTTTTCTGTATTTATTTACCTACTTTGTTTTCTGTACTTCATTACCTATTTTTCTCTATTTATTTGCCTATTTTCTTCTCTAAATTATTTACCTATTTTTGTCTATTCATTTACTTTTTTCTATTTATTTACCTCTTTCATTCTCTAATTTATACACCTATATTTTCTCTACTTCATTACCTATTTTTCTCTATTTATTTGCCTATTTTTTTCTCTAAATTATTTACCTATTTTTGTCTATTTATTTACCTATTTTCTGTATTTATTTACCTCGTTTGTATTCTCTACTTCATTACCTATTTTTCACTATTTCTTTACCTATTTTTTTCTCTAATTTATTTACAAATTTTTTCTTTGTTTATTTACCTATTTTTTCCTCTAAGTTATTTATCTATTTTTTCTCTAATTTATTTACCTATTTTTCTCTATTTATTTACCTCTTTTGTTTTTTCTATTTACTTAACTATTTTTTCTCTAGTTATTTACCTCTTTTTTCTGTATTTATTTACCTACTTTGTTTTCTCTACTTCATTACCTATTTTTCTTTATTTATTTGCCTATTTTTTTCTCTAAATTATGTACCTATTTTTCTCTATTTATTTACCTATTTTCTGTTTTTATTTACCTCCTTTGTATTCTCTACTTCATTACCTATTTTTCACTATTTCTTTATCTATTTTTTTCTGTAATTTATTTACCTATTCTTTCTCTGTTTATTTAGCTACTTTTTCTCTATTATATTTACCTACTTTTTCTCTATTTATTTACCTATTTTTTCTCTAGTTACTTACCTCTTTTTTCTGTATTTATTTACCTCCTTTGTATTCTCTACTTCATTACCTATTTTTCACTATTGATTTATCTATTTTTTTCTCTAATTTATTTACAAATTTTTTTTCTGTTTATTTACCTATTTTTTCCTCTAATTAATTTATCTATTTTTTTCTCTAATTTATTTACCTATTTTTCTCTATTTATTTACCTCTTTTGTTTTTTCTATTAACTTAACTATTTCTTCTCTAGTTATTTACCTCTTTTTTCTGTATTTATTTACCTCTTTTGTTTTCTATATTTACTTAACTATTTCTTCTCTAGTTATTTACCTCTTTTTTCTGTATTTATTTACCTACTTTGTTTTCTGTACTTCATTACCTATTTTTCTCTATTTATTTGCCTATTTTCTTCTCTAAATTATTTACCTATTTTTGTCTATTCATTTACTTTTTTCTATTTATTTACCTCTTTCATTCTCTAATTTATACACCTATATTTTCTCTACTTCATTACCTATTTTTCTCTATTTATTTGCCTATTTTTTTCTCTAAATTATTTACCTATTTTTGTCTATTTATTTACCTATTTTCTGTATTTATTTACCTCGTTTGTATTCTCTACTTCATTACCTATTTTTCACTATTTCTTTACCTATTTTTTTCTCTAATTTATTTACAAATTTTTTCTTTGTTTATTTACCTATTTTTTCCTCTAAGTTATTTATCTATTTTTTCTCTAATTTATTTACCTATTTTTCTCTATTTATTTACCTCTTTTGTTTTTTCTATTTACTTAACTATTTTTTCTCTAGTTATTTACCTCTTTTTTCTGTATTTATTTACCTACTTTGTTTTCTCTACTTCATTACCTATTTTTCTCTATTTATTTGCCTATTTTTTTCTCTAAATTATGTACCTATTTTTCTCTATTTATTTACCTATTTTCTGTTTTTATTTACCTCCTTTGTATTCTCTACTTCATTACCTATTTTTCACTATTTCTTTATCTATTTTTTTCTGTAATTTATTTACCTATTCTTTCTCTGTTTATTTAGCTACTTTTTCTCTATTATATTTACCTACTTTTTCTCTATTTATTTACCTATTTTTTCTCTAGTTACTTACCTCTTTTTTCTGTATTTATTTACCTCCTTTGTATTCTCTACTTCATTACCTATTTTTCACTATTGATTTATCTATTTTTTTCTCTAATTTATTTACAAATTTTTTCTCTGTTTATTTACCTATTTTTTCCTCTAATTTATTTATCTATTTTTTTCTCTAATTTATTTACCTATTTTTCTCTATTTATTTACCTCTTTTGTTTTTTCTATTTACTTAACTATTTCTTCTCTAGTTATTTACCTCTTTTTTCTGTATTTATTTACCTCTTTTGTTTTCTATATTTACTTAACTATTTCTTCTCTAGTTATTTACCTCTTTTTTCTGTATTTATTTACCTACTTTGTTTTCTGTACTTCATTGCCTATTTTTCTCTATTTATTTGCCTATTTTTTTCTCTAAATTATTTACCTATTTTTGTCTATTTATTTACCTATTTCTGTATTTATTTACCTCGTTTGTATTCTCTACTTCATTACCTATTTTTCACTATTTCTTTATCTATTTTTTTCTCTAATTTATTTACAAATTTTTTCTTTGTTTATTTACCTATTTTTTCCTCTAATTTATTTATCTATTTTTTTCTCTAATTTATTTACCTATTTTTCTCTATTTATTTATCTATTTTTCTGTATTTACTTACCTACTTTGTTTTCTGTACTTCATTACCTATTTTTCTCTATTTATTTGCCTATTTTCTTCTCTAAATTATTTACCTATTTTTGTCTATTCATTTACTTTTTTCTATTTATTTACCTCTTTCTTTCTCTAATTTATACACCTATATTTTCTCTACTTCATTACCTATTTATCTCTATTTATTTGCCTATTTTTTTCTCTAAATTATTTACCTATTTTTGTCTATTTATTTACCTATTTTCTGTATTTATTTACCTCGTTTGTATTCTCTACTTCATTACCTATTTTTCACTATTTCTTTATCTATTTTTTTCTCTAATTTATTTACAAATTTTTTCTTTGTTTATTTACCTATTTTTTCCTCTAATTTATTTATCTATTTTTTCTCTAATTTATTTACCTATTTTTCTCTATTTATTTATCTATTTTTTCTGTATTTATTTACCTACTTTGTTTTCTCTACTTCATTACCTATTTTTCTCTATTTATTTGCCTATTTTTTTCTCTAAATTATGTACCTATTTTTCTCTACTTATTTACTATTTTCTGTATTTATTTACCTCCTTTGTATTCTCTACTTCATTACCTATTTTTCACTATTGATTTATCTATTTTTTTCTCTAATTTATTTACAAATTTTTTCTTTGTTTATTTACCTATTTTTTCCTCTAATTTATTTATCTATTTTTTTCTCTAATTTATTTACCTATTTTTCTCTATTTATTTACCTCTTTTGTTTTTTCTATTTACTTAACTATTTTTTCTCTAGTTATTTACCTCTTTTTTCTGTATTTATTTACCTCTTTTGTTTTCTCTATTTACTTAACTATTTTTTCTCTAGTTATTTACCTCTTTTTTCTGTATTTATTTACCTACTTTGTTTTCTCTACTTCATTACCTATTTTTCTCTATTTATTTGCCTATTTTTTTCTCTAAATTATTTACCTATTTTTCTCTATTTATTTACCTATTTTCTGTTTTTATTTACCTCCTTTGTATTCTCTACTTCATTACCTATTTTTCACTATTTCTTTATCTATTTTTTTCTGTAATTTATTTACCTATTCTTTCTCTGTTTATTTAGCTACTTTTTCTCTATTATATTTACCTACTTTTTCTCTATTTATTTACCTATTTTTTCTCTAGTTACTTACCTCTTTTTTCTGTATTTATTTACCTCCTTTGTATTCTCTACTTCATTACCTATTTTTCACTATTGATTTATCTATTTTTTTCTCTAATTTATTTACAAATTTTTTTTCTGTTTATTTACCTATTTTTTCCTCTAATTTATTTATCTATTTTTTTCTCTAATTTATTTACCTATTTTTCTCTATTTATTTACCTCTTTTGTTTTTTCTATTTACTTAACTATTTCTTCTCTAGTTATTTACCTCTTTTTTCTGTATTTATTTACCTCTTTTGTTTTCTATATTTACTTAACTATTTCTTCTCTAGTTATTTACCTCTTTTTTCTGTATTTATTTACCTACTTTGTTTTCTGTACTTCATTACCTATTTTTCTCTATTTATTTGCCTATTTTCTTCTCTAAATTATTTACCTATTTTTGTCTATTTATTTACCTATTTTCTATATTTATTTACCTCCTTTGTATTCTCTACTTCATTACCTATTTTTCACTATTTCTTTATCTATTTTTTTCTCTAATTTATTTACTATTTTTTTCTCTAATTTATTTACTATTTTTTTCTCTAATTTATTTACCTATTTTTTCTCTATTTATTTACCTGCTTTGTTTTCTCTATTTATTTACCTTTTTTCCCTCTGTTTATTTACCTATTTTTTTAATTAGCTATTTTTCTCTATTTATACACCTATTTTTTCTCTAGTTTATTTACCTCTTTTTTCTGTATTTATTTACCTACTTTGTTTTCTCTGTTTATTTACCTATTTTTTCCTCTTATTTATTTACCAATTTTTTATTTACCTTTTTTCCTTTGGTTTATTTACCTATTTTTCTCTATTTATACACCTATTTTTTCTCTACCTAATTTACCTATTTTTCTGTATTTATTTTCCTATTTTTTCTCTGTTTATTTACCTATTTTTTCCTTTAATTTCTTTACATATTTTTTTATTTACCTTTTTTTCTTTGATTTATTTAGCTATTTATCTCTATTTATACACCCATTTTTTCTCCAGATAATTTACCTATTTTTCCCTATTTTATTTACCTATTTTTTCTCTATTTATTTACCTCTTTTGTTTTCTCTATTTACTTAACTATTTTTTCTCTTGTTATTTACCTCTTTTTTCTGTATTTATTTACCTACTTTGTTTTCTCTACTTCATTACCTATTTTTCTCTATTTATTTGCCTATTTTTTCTCTAAATTATGTACCTATTTTTCTCTATTTATTTACCTATTTTCTGTTTTTATTTACCTCCTTTGTATTCTCTACTTCATTATCTATTTTTCACTATTTCTTTATCTATTTTTTTCTCTAATTTATTTACCTACTTTTTCTCTATTTATTTACCTATTTTTTCTGTATTTATTTACCTACTTTGTTTTCTGTACTTCATTACCTATTTTTCTCTATTTATTGTCCTATTTTTTTCCCTAAATTATTTACCTATTTTTGTCTATTTATTTACCTATTTTCTGTATTTATTTACCTCGTTTGTATTCTCTACTTCATTACCTATTTTTCACTATTTCTTTATCTATTTTTTTCTCTAATTTATTTACAAATTTTTTCTTTGTTTATTTACCTATTTTTTCCTCTAATTTATTTATCTATTTTTTCTCTAATTTATTTACCTATTTTTCTCTATTTATTTATCTATTTTTTCTGTATTTATTTACCTACTTTGTTTTCTGTACTTCATTACCTATTTTTCTCTATTTATTTGCCTATTTTTTTCTCTAAATTATTTACCTATTTTTGTCTACTTATTTACCTATTTTCTGTATTTATTTACCTCGTTTGTATTCTCTACTTCATTACCTATTTTTCACTATTTCTTTATCTATTTTTTTCTCTAATTTATTTACAAATTTTTTCTTTGTTTATTTACCTATTTTTCCTCTAATTTATTTAACTATTTTTTTCTCTAATTTATTTACCTATTTTTCTCTATTTATTTATCTATTTTTTCTGTATTTATTTACCTACTTTGTTTTCTGTACTTCATTACCTATTTTTCTCTATTTATTTGCCTATTTTCTTCTCTAAATTATTTACCTATTTTTGTCTATTCATTTACTTTTTTCTATTTATTTACCTCTTTCTTTCTCTAATTTATACACCTATATTTTCTCTACTTCATTACCTATTTTTCTCTATTTATTTGCCTATTTTTTTCTCTAAATTATTTACCTATTTTTGTCTATTTATTTACCTATTTTCTGTATTTATTTACCTCGTTTGTATTCTCTACTTCATTACCTATTTTTCACTATTTCTTTATCTATTTTTTTCTCTAATTTATTTACAAATTTTTTCTTTGTTTATTTACCTATTTTTTCCTCTAATTTATTTATCAATTTTTCCTCTATTTTATTTACCTATTTTTCTCTATTTATTTACCTCTTTTGTTTTTTCTATTTACTTAACTATTTTTTCTCTAGTTATTTACCTCTTTTTTCTGTATTTATTTACCTCTTTTGTTTTCTCTATTTACTTAACTATTTTTTCTCTAGTTATTTACCTCTTTTTTCTGTATTTATTTACCTACTTTGTTTTCTCTACTTCATTACCTATTTTTCTCTATTTATTTGCCTATTTTTTTCTCTAAATTATGTACCTATTTTTCTCTACTTATTTACTATTTTCTGTATTTATTTACCTCCTTTGTATTCTCTACTTCATTACCTATTTTTCACTATTGATTTATCTATTTTTTTCTCTAATTTATTTACAAATTTTTTCTTTGTTTATTTACCTATTTTTTCCTCTAATTTATTTATCTATTTTTTTCTCTAATTTATTTACCTATTTTTCTCTATTTATTTACCTCTTTTGTTTTTTCTATTTACTTAACTATTTTTTCTCTAGTTATTTACCTCTTTTTTCTGTATTTATTTACCTCTTTTGTTTTCTCTATTTACTTAACTATTTTTTCTCTAGTTATTTACCTCTTTTTTCTGTATTTATTTACCTACTTTGTTTTCTGTACTTCATTACCTATTTTTCTCTATTTATTTGCCTATTTTTTTCTCTAAATTATTTACCTATTTTTGTCTATTTATTTACCTATTTTCTGTATTTATTTACCTCGTTTGTATTCTCTACTTCATTACCTATTTTTCACTATTTCTTTATCTATTTTTTTCTCTAATTTATTTACAAATTTTTTCTTTGTTTATTTACCTATTTTTTCCTCTAATTTATTTATCTATTTTTTCTCTAAATTATGTACCTATTTTTCTCAATTTATTTACCTATCTTCTGTTTTTATTTACCTCCTTTGTATTCTCTACTTCATTACCTATTTTTCACTATTTCTTTATCTATTTTTTTCTCTAATTTATTTACAAATTTTTTCTTTGTTTATTTACCTATTTTTTCCTCTAATTTATTTATCTATTTTTTCTCTAATTTATTTACCTATTTTTCTCTATTTATTTATCTATTTTTTCTGTATTTATTTACCTACTTTGTTTTCTGTACTTCATTACCTATTTTTCTCTATTTATTTGCCTATTTTTTTCTCTAAATTATTTACCTATTTTTGTCTACTTATTTACCTATTTTCTGTATTTATTTACCTCGTTTGTATTCTCTACTTCATTACCTATTTTTCACTATTTCTTTATCTATTTTTTTCTCTAATTTATTTACAAATTTTTTCTTTGTTTATTTACCTATTTTTTCCTCTAATTTATTTATCTATTTTTTTCTCTAATTTATTTACCTATTTTTCTCTAGTTATTTACCTCTTTTTTCTGTATTTATTTACCTACTTTGTTTTCTGTACTTCATTACCTATTTTTCTCTATTTATTTGCCTATTTTTTTCTCTAAATTATTTACCTATTTTTGTCTATTTATTTACCTATTTTCTGTATTTATTTACCTCGTTTGTATTCTCTACTTCATTACCTATTTTTCACTATTTCTTTATCTATTTTTTTCTCTAATTTATTTACAAATTTTTTCTTTGTTTATTTACCTATTTTTTCCTCTAATTTATTTATCTATTTTTTTCTCTAATTTATTTACCTATTTTTCTCTATTTATTTATCTATTTTTCTGTATTTATTTACCTACTTTGTTTTCTGTACTTCATTACCTATTTTTCTCTATTTATTTGCCTATTTTCTTCTCTAAATTATTTACCTATTTTTGTCTATTCATTTACTTTTTTCTATTTATTTACCTCTTTCTTTCTCTAATTTATACACCTATATTTTCTCTATTTATTTACCTATTTTTCTCTATTTATTTACCTATTCTTTCTCTAGTCATTTACCTATATTTTCTCTCATTTATTTTCCTATTTTTTTTCTGTTTATTTACCTATTTTTTCCTGTAATTTCTTTACATATTTTTTTATTTACCTTTTTTTCTTTGATTTATTTAGCTATTTATCTCTATTTATACACCCATTTTTTCTCCAGATAATTTACCTATTTTTTCTCTATTTATTTTCCTATTTTTTCTCTATTTGTTTACCTATTTTCTGTATTTATTTACCTCGTTTGTATTCTCTACTTCATTACCTATTTTTCACGATTTCTTTATCTATTTTTTTCTCTAATTTATTTACAAATTTTTCTTTGTTTATTTACCTATTTTTTCCTCTAATTTATTTATCTATTTTTTCTCTAATTTATTTACCTATTTTTCTCTATTTATTTACCTCTTTTGTTTTCTCTACTTATTTACCTATTTTTCTCTGTTTATTTACCTATTTTTCCCTATTTTATTTACCTATTTTTTCTCTATTTATTTACCTCTTTTGTTTTCTCTATTTACTTAACTATTTTTTCTCTAGTTATTTACCTCTTTTTCTGTATTTATTTACCTACTTTGTTTTCTCTACTTCATTACCTATTTTTCTCTATTTATTTGCCTATTTTTTCTCTAAATTATGTACCTATTTTTCTCTATTTATTTACCTATCTTCTGTTTTTATTTACCTCCTTTGTATTCTCTACTTCATTACCTATTTTTCACTATTTCTTTATCTATTTTTTTCTCTAATTTATTTACAAATTTTTTCTTTGTTTATTTACCTATTTTTTCCTCTAATTTATTTATCTATTTTTTCTCTAATTTATTTACCTATTTTTCTCTATTTATTTACCTCTTTTGTTTTTTCTATTTACTTAACTATTTTTTCTCTAGTTATTTACCTCTTTTTTCTGTATTTATTTACCTCTTTTGTTTTCTCTATTTACTTAACTATTTTTTCTCTAGTTATTTACCTCTTTTTTCTGTATTTATTTACCTACTTTGTTTTCTCTACTTCATTACCTATTTTTCTCTATTTATTTGCCTATTTTTTTCTCTAAATTATTTACCTATTTTTGTCTATTTATTTACCTATTTTCTGTATTTATTTACCTCGTTTGTATTCTCTACTTCATTACCTATTTTTCACTATTTCTTTATCTATTTTTTTCTCTAATTTATTTACAAATTTTTTCTTTGTTTATTTACCTATTTTTTCCTCTAATTTATTTATCTATTTTTTCTCTAATTTATTTACCTATTTTTCTCTATTTATTTATCTATTTTTTCTGTATTTATTTACCTACTTTGTTTTCTGTACTTCATTACCTATTTTTCTCTATTTATTTGCCTATTTTTTTCTCTAAATTATTTACCTATTTTTGTCTACTTATTTACCTATTTTCTGTATTTATTTACCTCGTTTGTATTCTCTACTTCATTACCTATTTTTCACTATTTCTTTATCTATTTTATTCTCTAATTTATTTACAAATTTTTTCTTTGTTTATTTACCTATTTTTTCCTCTAATTTATTTATCTATTTTTTTCTCTAATTTATTTACCTATTTTTCTCTATTTATTTATCTATTTTTTCTGTATTTATTTACCTACTTTGTTTTCTGTACTTCATTACCTATTTTTCTCTATTTATTTGCCTATTTTCTTCTCTAAATTATTTACCTATTTTTGTCTATTCATTTACTTTTTTCTATTTATTTACCTCTTTCTTTCTCTAATTTATACACCTATATTTTCTCTACTTCATTACCTATTTTTCTCTATTTATTTGCCTATTTTTTCTCTAAATTATTTACCTATTTTTGTCTATTTATTTACCTATTTTCTGTATTTATTTACCTCGTTTGTATTCTCTACTTCATTACCTATTTTTCACTATTTCTTTATCTATTTTTTTCTCTAATTTATTTACAAATTTTTTCTTTGTTTATTTACCTATTTTTTCCTCTAATTTATTTATCTATTTTTTCTCTAATTTATTTACCTATTTTTCTCTTTTTTATTTACCTCTTTTGTTTTTTCTATTTACTTAACTATTTTTTCTCTAGTTATTTACCTCTTTTTTCTCTATTTATTTACCTCTTTTGTTTTCTCTATTTACTTAACTATTTTTTCTCTAGTTATTTACCTCTTTTTCTGTATTTATTTACCTACTTTGTTTTCTCTACTTCATTACCTATTTTTCTCTATTTATTTGCCTATTTTTTTCTCTAAATTATGTACCTATTTTTCTCTACTTATTTACCTATTTTCTGTTTTTATTTACCTCCTTTGTATTCTCTACTTCATTACCTATTTTTCACTATTTCTTTATCTATTTTTTTCTGTAATTTATTTACCTATTCTTTCTCTGTTTATTTAGCTACTTTTTCTCTATTATATTTACCTACTTTTTCTCTATTTATTTACCTATCTCTTCTCTAGTTACTTACCTCTTTTTTCTGTATTTATTTACCTCCTTTGTATTCTCTACTTCATTACCTATTTTTCACTATTGATTTATCTATTTTTTTCTCTAATTTATTTACAAATTTTTTCTCTGTTTATTTACCTATTTTTTCCTCTAATTTATTTATCTATTTTTTTCTCTAATTTATTTACCTATTTTTCTCTATTTATTTACCTCTTTTGTTTTTTCTATTTACTTAACTATTTTTTCTCTAGTTATTTACCTCTTTTTTCTGTATTTATTTACCTCTTTTGTTTTCTCTATTTACTTAACTATTTTTTCTCTAGTTATTTACCTCTTTTTTCTGTATTTATTTACCTACTTTGTTTTCTGTACTTCATTACCTATTTTTCTCTATTTATTTGCCTATTTTTTTCTCTAAATTATTTACCTATTTTTGTCTATTTATTTACCTATTTTCTGTATTTATTTACCTCGTTTGTATTCTCTACTTCATTACCTATTTTTCACTATTTCTTTATCTATTTCTTTCTCTAATTTATTTACAAATTTTTTCTTTGTTTATTTACCTATTTTTTCCTCTAATTTATTTATCTATTTTTTTCTCTAATTTATTTACCTATTTTTCTCTATTTATTTACCTCTTTTGTTTTTTCTATTTACTTAACTATTTTTTCTCTAGTTATTTACCTCTTTTTTCTGTATTTATTTACCTCTTTTGTTTTCTCTATTTACTTAACTATTTTTTCTCTAGTTATTTACCTCTTTTTTCTGTATTTATTTACCTACTTTGTTTTCTGTACTTCATTACCTATTTTTCTCTATTTATTTGCCTATTTTTTTCTCTAAATTATTTACCTATTTTTGTCTATTTATTTACCTATTTTCTGTATTTATTTACCTCGTTTGTATTCTCTACTTCATTAACTATTTTTCACTATTTCTTTATCTATTTTTTTCTCTAATTTATTTACAAATTTTTTCTTTGTTTATTTACCTATTTTTTCCTCTAATTTATTTATCTATTTTTTTCTCTAATTTATTTACCAATTTTTCTCTATTTATTTATCTATTTTTCTGTATTTATTTACCTACTTTGTTTTCTGTACTTCATTACCTATTTTTCTCTATTTATTTGCCTATTTTCTTCTCTAAATTATTTACCTATTTTTGTCTATTCATTTACTTTTTTCTATTTATTTACCTCTTTCTTTCTCTAATTTATACACCTATATTTTCTCTACTTCATTACCTATTTATCTCTATTTATTTGCCTATTTTTTTCTCTAAATTATTTACCTATTTTTGTCTATTTATTTACCTATTTTCTGTATTTATTTACCTCGTTTGTATTCTCTACTTCATTACCTATTTTTCACTATTTCTTTATCTATTTTTTTCTCTAATTTATTTACAAATTTTTCTTTGTTTATTTACCTATTTTTTCCTCTAATTTATTTATCTATTTTTTCTCTAATTTATTTACCTATTTTTCTCTATTTATTTACCTCTTTTGTTTTTTCTATTTACTTAACTATTTTTTCTCTAGTTATTTACCTCTTTTTTCTGTATTTATTTACCTCTTTTGTTTTCTCTATTTACTTAACTATTTTTTCTCTAGTTATTTACCTCTTTTTTCTGTATTTATTTACCTACTTTGTTTTCTCTACTTCATTACCTATTTTTCTCTATTTATTTGCCTATTTTTTTCTCTAAATTATGTACCTATTTTTCTCTATTTATTTACCTATTTTCTGTTTTTATTTACCTCCTTTGTATTCTCTACTTCATTACCTATTTTTCACTATTTCTTTATCTATTTTTTTCTGTAATTTATTTACCTATTTTTTCTCTGTTTATTTAGCTACTTTTTCTCTATTATATTTACCTACTTTTTCTCTATTTATTTACCTATTTTTTCTCTAGTTACTTACCTCTTTTTTCTGTATTTATTTACCTCCTTTGTATTCTCTACTTCATTACCTATTTTTCACTATTGATTTATCTATTTTTTTCCCTAATTTATTTACAAATTTTTTCTCTGTTTATTTACCAATTTTTTCCTCTAATTTATTTATCTATTTTTTTCTCTAATTTATTTACCTATTTTTCTCTATTTATTTATCTATTTTTCTGTATTTATTTACCTACTTTGTTTTCTGTACTTCATTACCTATTTTTCTCTATTTATTTGCCTATTTTCTTCTCTAAATTATTTACCTATTTTTGTCTATTCATTTACTTTTTTCTATTTATTTACCTCTTTCTTTCTCTAATTTATACACCTATATTTTCTCTACTTCATTACCTATTTATCTCTATTTATTTGCCTATTTTTTTCTCTAAATTATTTACCTATTTTTGTCTATTTATTTACCTATTTTCTGTATTTATTTACCTCGTTTGTATTCTCTACTTCATTACCTATTTTTCACTATTTCTTTATCTATTTTTTTCTCTAATTTATTTACAAATTTTTTCTTTGTTTATTTACCTATTTTTTCCTCTAATTTATTTATCTATTTTTTCTCTAATTTATTTACCTATTTTTCTCTATTTATTTATCTACTTTTTCTGTATTTATTTACCTACTTTGTTTTCTGTACTTCATTACCTATTTTTCTCTATTTATTTGCCTATTTTTTTCTCTAAATTATTTACCTATTTTTGTCTACTTATTTACCTATTTTCTGTATTTATTTACCTCGTTTGTATTCTCTACTTCATTACCTATTTTTCACTATTTCTTTATCTATTTTTTTCTCTAATTTATTTACAAATTTTTTCTTTGTTTATTTACCTATTTTTTCCTCTAATTTATTTATCTATTTTTTTCTCTAATTTATTTACCTATTTTTCTCTATTTATTTATCTATTTTTTCTGTATTTATTTACCTACTTTGTTTTCTGTACTTCATTACCTATTTTTCTCTATTTATTTGCCTATTTTCTTCTCTAAATTATTTACCTATTTTTGTCTATTCATTTACTTTTTTCTATTTATTTACCTCTTTCTTTCTCTAATTTATACACCTATATTTTCTCTACTTCATTACCTATTTTTCTCTATTTATTTGCCTATTTTTTCTCTAAATTATTTACCTATTTTTGTCTATTTATTTACCTATTTTCTGTATTTATTTACCTCGTTTGTATTCTCTACTTCATTACCTATTTTTCACTATTTCTTTATCTATTTTTTTCTCTAATTTATTTACAAATTTTTTCTTTGTTTATTTACCTATTTTTTCCTCTAATTTATTTATCTATTTTTTCTCTAATTTATTTACCTATTTTTCTCTATTTATTTACCTCTTTTGTTTTTTCTATTTACTTAACTATTTTTTCTCTAGTTATTTACCTCTTTTTTCTGTATTTATTTACCTCTTTTGCTTTCTCTATTTACTTAACTATTTTTTCTCTAGTTATTTACCTCTTTTTTCTGTATTTATTTACCTACTTTGTTTTCTCTACTTCATTACCTATTTTTCTCTATTTATTTGCCTATTTTTTTCTCTAAATTATGTACCTATTTTTCTCTATTTATTTACCTATTTTCTGTTTTTATTTACCTCCTTTGTATTCTCTACTTCATTACCTATTTTTCACTATTTCTTTATCTATTTTTTTCTGTAATTTATTTACCTATTTTTTCTCTGTTTATTTAGCTACTTTTTCTCTATTATATTTACCTACTTTTTCTCTATTTATTTACCTATTTTTCTCTAGTTACTTACCTCTTTTTCTGTATTTATTTACCTCCTTTGTATTCTCTACTTCATTACCTATTTTTCACTATTGATTTATCTATTTTTTTCTCTAATTTATTTACAAATTTTTTCTCTGTTTATTTACCTATTTTTTCCTCTAATTTATTTATCTATTTTTTTCTCTAATTTATTTACCTATTTTTCTCTATTTATTTATCTATTTTTCTGTATTTATTTACCTACTTTGTTTTCTGTACTTCATTACCTATTTTTCTCTATTTATTTGCCTATTTTTTCTCTAAATTATTTACCTATTTTTGTCTATTTATTTACCTATTTTCTGTATTTATTTACCTCGTTTGTATTCTCTACTTCATTACCTATTTTTCACTATTTCTTTATCTATTTTTTTCTCTAATTTATTTACAAATTTTTTCTTTGTTTATTTACCTATTTTTTCCTCTAATTTATTTATCTATTTTTTCTCTAATTTATTTACCTATTTTTCTCTATTTATTTATCTATTTTTTCTGTATTTATTTACCTACTTTGTTTTCTGTACTTCATTACCTATTTTTCTCTATTTATTTGCCTATTTTTTTCTCTAAATTATTTACCTATTTTTGTCTATTTATTTACCTATTTTCTGTATTTATTTACCTCGTTTGTATTCTCTACTTCATTACCTATTTTTCACTATTTCTTTATCTATTTTTTTCTCTAATTTATTTACAAATTTTTTCTTTGTTTATTTACCTATTTTTTCCTCTAATTTATTTATCTATTTTTTTCTCTAATTTATTTACCTATTTTTCTCTATTTATTTATCTATTTTTCTGTATTTATTTACCTACTTTGTTTTCTGTACTTCATTACCTATTTTTCTCTATTTATTTGCCTATTTTCTTCTCTAAATTATTTACCTATTTTTGTCTATTCATTTACTTTTTTCTATTTATTTACCTCTTCCTTTCTCTAATTTATACACCTATATTTTCTCTACTTCATTACCTATTTTTCTCTATTTATTTGCCTATTTTTTCTCTAATTTATTTACCTATTTTTTCTCTGTTTATTTAGCTACTTTTTCTCTATTATATTTACCTACTTTTTCTCTATTTATTTACCTATTTTTCTCTAGTTACTTACCTCTTTTTCTGTATTTATTTACCTACTTTGTTTTCTCTACTTCATTACCTATTTTTCTCAATTTATTTGCCTATTTTTTTCTCTAAATTATGTACCTATTTTTCTCTATTTATTTACCTATTTTCTGTTTTTATTTACCTCCTTTGTATTCTCTACTTCATTACCTATTTTTCACTATTTCTTTATCTATTTTTTTCTGTAATTTATTTACCTATTTTTTCTCTGTTTATTTAGCTACTTTTTCTCTATTATATTTACCTACTTTTTCTCTATTTATTTACCTATTTTTCTCTAGTTACTTACCTCTTTTTCTGTATTTATTTACCTCCTTTGTATTCTCTACTTCATTACCTATTTTTCACTATTGATTTATCTATTTTTTTCTCTAATTTATTTACAAATTTTTTCTCTGTTTATTTACCTATTTTTTCCTCTAATTTATTTATCTATTTTTTCTCTAATTTATTTACCTATTTTTCTCTATTTATTTATCTATTTTTCTGTATTTATTTACCTACTTTGTTTTCTGTACTTCATTACCTATTTTTCTCTATTTATTTGCCTATTTTTTTCTCTAAATTATTTACCTATTTTTGTCTATTTATTTACCTATTTTCTGTATTTATTTACCTCGTTTGTATTCTCTACTTCATTACCTATTTTTCACTATTTCTTTATCTATTTTTTTCTCTAATTTATTTACAAATTTTTTCTTTGTTTATTTACCTATTTTTTCCTCTAATTTATTTATCTATTTTTTCTCTAATTTATTTACCTATTTTTCTCTTTTTTATTTACCTCTTTTGTTTTTTCTATTTACTTAACTATTTTTTCTCTAGTTATTACCTCTTTTTTCTGTATTTATTTACCTCTTTTGTTTTCTCTATTTACTTAACTATTTTTCTCTAGTTATTTACCTCTTTTTTCTGTATTTATTTACCTACTTTGTTTTCTCTACTTCATTACCTATTTTTCTCTATTTATTTGCCTATTTTTTTCTCTAAATTATGTACCTATTTTTCTCTACTTATATACCTATTTTCTGTTTTTATTTACCTCCTTTGTATTCTCTACTTCATTACCTATTTTTCACTATTTCTTTATCTATTTTTTTCTGTAATTTATTTACCTATTCTTTCTCTGTTTATTTAGCTACTTTTTCTCTATTATATTTACCTACTTTTTCTCTATTTATTTACCTATTTTTTCTCTAGTTACTTACCTCTTTTTTCTGTATTTATTTACCTCCTTTGTATTCTCTACTTCATTACCTATTTTTCACTATTGATTTATCTATTTTTTTCTCTAAATTATTTACCTATTTTTGTCTATTCATTTACTTTTTTCTATTTATTTACCTCTTTCTTTCTCTAATTTATACACCTATATTTTCTCTACTTCATTACCTATTTATCTCTATTTATTTGCCTATTTTTTTCTCTAAATTATTTACCTATTTTTGTCTATTTATTTACCTATTTTCTGTATTTATTTACCTCGTTTGTATTCTCTACTTCATTACCTATTTTTCACTATTTCTTTATCTATTTTTTTCTCTAATTTATTTACAAATTTTCTTTGTTTATTTACCTATTTTTCCTCTAATTTATTTATCTATTTTTTCTCTAATTTATTTACCTATTTTTCTCTATTTATTTACCTCTTTTGTTTTTTCTATTTACTTAACTATTTTTTCTCTAGTTATTTACCTCTTTTTTCTGTATTTATTTACCTACTTTGTTTTCTCTACTTCATTACCTATTTTTCTCTATTTATTTGCCTATTTTTTTCTCTAAATTATGTACCTATTTTTCTCTATTTATTTACCTATTTTCTGTTTTTATTTACCTCCTTTGTATTCTCTACTTCATTACCTATTTTTCACTATTTCTTTATCTATTTTTTTCTGTAATTTATTTACCTATTTTTTCGCTGTTTATTTAGCTACTTTTTCTCTATTATATTTACCTACTTTTTCTCTATTTATTTACCTATTTTTTCTCTAGTTACTTACCTCTTTTTTCTGTATTTATTTACCTCCTTTGTATTCTCTACTTCATTACCTATTTTTCACTATTGATTTATCTATTTTTTTCTCTAATTTATTTACAAATTTTTTCTCTGTTTATTTACCTATTTTTTCCTCTAATTTATTTATCTATTTTTTTCTCTAATTTATTTACCTATTTTTCTCTATTTATTTATCTATTTCTCTGTATTTATTTACCTACTTTGTTTTCTGTACTTCATTACCTATTTTCTCTATTTATTTGCCTATTTTCTTCTCTAAATTATTTACCTATTTTTGTCTATTCATTTACTTTTTTCTATTTATTTACCTCTTTCTTTCTCTAATTTATACACCTATATTTTCTCTACTTCATTACCTATTTATCTCTATTTATTTGCCTATTTTTTTCTCTAAATTATTTACCTATTTTTGTCTATTTATTTACCTATTTTCTGTATTTATTTACCTCGTTTGTATTCTCTACTTCATTACCTATTTTTCACTATTTCTTTATCTATTTTTTTCTCTATTTTATTTACAAATTTTTTCTTTGTTTATTTACCTATTTTTTCCTCTAATTTATTTATCTATTTTTTCTCTAATTTATTTACCTATTTTTCTCTATTTATTTATCTATTTTTTCTGTATTTATTTACCTACTTTGTTTTCTGTACTTCATTACCTATTTTTCTCTATTTATTTGCCTATTTTTTTCTCTAAATT
>NW_027485608.1:0-33670 GCF_050908995.1 Andrena cerasifolii
TTTTTTTTAATTTTTAAAATTTTTAA
This sequence comes from Andrena cerasifolii, assembly GCF_050908995.1. NCBI lineage: Eukaryota > Metazoa > Arthropoda > Insecta > Hymenoptera > Andrenidae > Andrena > Andrena cerasifolii. The sequence continues at coordinate 27 of NW_027485608.1, forward strand.
ATTTTTTTTAACTTTTAAATTTTTTTAAAATTTTTTTAAAATTTTTTTGAAATTTTTTTAAAAATTTTTTGAAAATTTAAAAAATTTTTTTTAATTTTTAATTTTTTTTTAAATTTTATTTAACTTTTTTATTTTTTTAATTTTTTTAAATTTTTTTAAAAATTTTTTAAAATTTTTGAAAATTTTTTAAAATTTTTTAATTTTTAAAATTTTTTAAATATTTTTTATATTTTTTATTTAATTTTTTTTAATTTTTATTTTTCTTTTATTTTACTTTTTTAATTTTTTAAATTTTAAATTTTTTTTAATTTTCTTATAATTTTTTTTTAAATTTTTAAAATTTTTTAAATTTTTTTTTTTAATTTTTTAATTTTTTTTATTTTTTTAATTTTTAAATTTTTAAAAAAATTTTTTTAATTTCTTAACAATTTTTTAAATTTTTTTAAAAAATTTTAAAATTTTTTTTAATTTTTTTTATATTTAATTTTTTTAACAATTTTTTAAAAAAATTTTTAAATTTTTTTCAAATTATTTAAATTTTTTAATTTTTTTAACTTTTTAAATTTTTTAAAATTTTTTAAAAATTTTTTTGAAAATTTTTTAAAAATTTTTTGAAAATTTTTTAAAAAATTTTTGAAAATTTAAAAAAAAATTTTTAATTTTTTAAAATTTTTTAAATTTTTTAAATTTTTTTTTAAATTCTTTAAAAAATTTTTTTAAAAAAATTGTTTTAATTTTTTAAATTTTTTTTTTTAATTTTTATTTTTCTTTTATTTTACTTTTTTAATTTTTTTAAATTTTAAATTTTTTTTAATTTTCTTATAATTTTTTTTTAAATTTTTAAAATTTTTAAATTTTTTTTTTTAAATTTTTTAATTTTTTTAATTTTTTTTTAATTTTTTTAAATTTTTTAAAAAAATTTGTTTTAATTTCTTAACAATTTTTAAATTTTTTAAAAATTTTTAAAAATTTTTTTTAATTTTTTTTTATATTTAATTTTTTTAACAATTTTTTAAAAAAATTTTTAAATTTTTTTCAAATTATTTAAATTTTTTAATTTTTTTTAACTTTTTAAAATTTTTTAAAATTTTTTAAAATTTTTTTGAAAATTTTTTAAAAATTTTTTGAAAATTTTTTAAAAATTTTTTGAAAATTTAAAAAAAAAATTTTTAATTTTTAAAATTTTTTTAAAATTTTTATTTATTTTTTTATTTTTTAATTTTTAAAAAAAAAAATTTAAAATTTTTTTTAATTTTTTTGAAAATTTTTTTAATTTTTTTTTAAATTTTTTATATTTTTTATTTAATTTTTTTTAAATTTTTATTTAACTTTTTTATTTTTTTTAATTTTTTAAAATTTTTTTGAAAATTTTTTAAATTTTTTTAAATTTTTTTTAAAAATTTTTTAAAAATTTTTTTTAAAAAAATTGTTTTAATTTTTTTAATTTTTTTAAAATTTTTATTTTTCTTTTATTTTACTTTTTTAATTTTTTTAAATTTTATGTTTTTTTTAATTTTCTTATAAATTTTTTAAATTGTTTAAATTTTTTTAAAAATTTAAAAATTTTTTTCTAAAATTTTTTTTTAAAATTTTTTTAAAATTTTTTTTTTTAAATTTTTTTTAAAATTTTTTTTTTTAAATTTTTTTTTAAATTTTTTTTAAAAAATTTGTTTTAATTTCTTAACAATTTTTAATTTTTTTTTTAAATTTTTATATTTGTTTTATTTTACTTTTAAATTTTTTAAATTTTATGTTTTTTTTTAATTTTCTTATAAATTTTTTATTTTTTTTAATTTTAAAATTTTTAAAATTTTTTTAAAATTTTTTTAAAATTTATTTTAAAAAATTTGTTTTAATTTCTTAACAATTTTTAATTTTTTTTTAAATTTCATATTTGTTTTATTTTACTTTTTAAATTTTTTTAAAAATTTTATACGTTTTTTTTAATTTTCTTATAAATTTTTTTTTTTTTTTAATTTTTAAAATTATTTAAATTTTTTTAAAAATTTTTTAAAAATTTTTTTTAAAAAAATTGTTTTAATTTTTTTTAATTTTTTTTTAAATTTTTATTTTTCTTTTATTTTACTTTTTTAATTTTTTTAAATTTTATGTTTTTTTTTAATTTTCTTATAAATTTTTTATTTTTTTTAATTTTTAAAATTTTTAAATTTTTTTAAAATTTTTTTAAAATTTATTTTAAAAAATTTGTTTTAATTTCTTAACAATTTTAATTTTTTTTTAAATTTCATATTTGTTTTATTTTACTTTTTAAATTTTTTAAAAAATTTTATACGTTTTTTTTAATTTTCTTATAAATTTTTTATTTTTTTTTAATTTTTAAAATTTTTTAAAATTTTTTAAAACTTTTTTGAAATTTTTTTAAAATTTTTTTAAATTTTTTTATATTTTTCACAATTTTTTTATATTTTTTTTTATATTTTTTAAATTTAAAAAAAAATCTTTATTTTTTATTTTATTTTAATTATAAAAATTTTTTTATTTATTTTTGTTTTAAATTATTATTTTTTTTAATTTTTATTTGTTTATTTTTTTAAATTTATTTTATTTTTCTTTTAAATTTTTGTATATTTTTTTTTATTTTAAATTTTTTTTAATATTTAAAAATTTTTTTACTTTAATTTTTTTTTATTTTAAAAAAATTTTTAAAAATTTTTTATATTTTTTAAAATTTTTTTTTAAATTTTTAAAATTTTTTAAATTTTTTTTTAAATTTTTAAAAATTTTTTTTTATTTTTTTTTATATTTAATTTTTTTATCAATTTTTTAAAAAAATTTTTAAATTTTTTTCAAATTATTTAAATTTTATAATTTTTTTAACTTTTTAAAATTTTTTAAAATTTTTTAAAAATTTTTTTGAAAATTTTTTAAAATTTTTTGAAAATTTTTTAAAAATTTTTTGAAAATTTTTTAAAAATTTTTTGAAAATTTAAAAAAAAAATTTTTTAATTTTTTAAAATTTTTTTTAAAATTTTTATTTATTTTATTATTTTTTTAATTTTTTAAAAAAAAATTTTTAAATTTTTTTTTAATTTTTTTGAAAATTTTTTTAATTTTTTAAAAATTTTTTTATATTTTTTATTTAATTTTTTTTTAAATTTTTATTTAACTTTTTTATTTTTTTAATTTTTTAAAATTTTTTTGAAAATTTTTTTAATTTTTTAAAATTTTTTTTAAAAAATTTTTAAAAATTTTTTTTAAAAAAATTGTTTTAATTTTTTAAATTTTTTTTTAAATTTTTATTTTTCTTTTATTTTACTTTTTTTAAATTTTTAATTTTTTTTAATTTTCTTCTAATTTTTTTTAAAATTTTTTAAATTTTTTAAATTTTTAAAATTTTTTTAAAAATTTTTTAATTTTTTTAAAATTTTTTTAAAATTTTTTTTTAAAAATTTTTTTAAAATTTATTTTAAAAAATTTGTTTTAATTTCTTAACAATTTTTAAATTTTTTTTAAATTTCATTTTTGTTTTATTTTACTTTTTAAATTTTTTTAAAAATTTTATACGTTTTTTTTAATTTTCTTATAAATTTTTTATTTTTTTTAATTTTTAAAATTTTTTAAAATTTTTTAAAAATTTTTTTGAAATTTTTTTAATATTTTTTTTAAATTTTTTTATATTTTTCACAATTTTTTTTTATGTTTTTTATATTTTTTAAATTTAAAAAAAAATTCTTTATTTTTTATTTTATTTTAATTATAAAAATTTTTTTATTTATTTTTGTTTTAAATTATTATTTTTTTTAATTTTTATTTGTTTATTTTTTTAAATTTATTTTATTTTTCTTTTAAATTTTTGTATATTTTTTTTTATTTTAAAATTTTTTTAATATTTTAAAATTTTTTTACTTTAATTTTTTTTTATTTTAAAAAAATTTTTTTAAATTTTGTATATTCTTTAAAAAATTTGTTTTAATTTTTTAACAATTTTTATATTTTTTTTTAAATTTTTATTTTTCTTTTATTTTACTTTTTTAATTTTTTTAAATTTAAATTTTTTTTTTAATTTTCTTATAATTTTTTTATTTTTTTAAATTTTTAAATTTTTTTAAAATTTTTTTATAAATTTTTAAATTTTTAATTTTTAAATTTAAAATTTTTCAAAATTTTTTTTTTAAATTTTTATTTAACTTTTTTTATTTTTTTTTAATTTTTTAAAATTTTTTTAAAAATTTTTTATATTTTTTATTTAATTTTTTTTAAATTATTTCTTTTTATTTCAAAAAACGTTTTTTTAATTTTTTAAATTTTTTTTAAAATTTTTATTTAACTTTTTTTAATTTTTTTTAATTTTTTAAAATTTTTTTGAAATTTTTTTAAAATTGTTTGAAATTTTTTTAAAATTTTTTTAAACATTTTTTTATATTTTTTATTTAATTTTTTTAAAATTTTTATTTAACTTTTTTTATTTTTTTTAATTTTTTTAATTTTTTTTAAATTTTTTTGAAAATTTTTTAAAAATTTTTTGAAAATTTTTTAAAAATTTTTTGAAAATTTTTTAAAAATTTTTGAAAATTTTTTAAAAATTTTTTGAAATTTTTTTTAAATTTTTTTTTTAATTTTTATTTATTTTTTTTTTAAATTTAAAATTTTTAAAATTTTTTTTTTAATTATTTACAAAAAATTTTTTAATTTTGTTTATATTTTTAAAATTTAAAATTTTTTTTTTAAATCTAATTTTTTTTAAATTTTCTTTACTTTAATTTTTTTTAAATTTAAAAAAAAATAATGTTTTTAAAATTATTTCTTTTTATTTCAAAAAACGTTTTTTCATTTTTTTAAATTTTTTAAAAATTTTTTTAAAAATTTTTTAAAATTTTTTTTTAAAAAAATTGTTTTAATTTTTTAATTTTTTTAAAATTTTTATTTTTCTTTTATTTTACTTTTTTAATTTTTAAAATTTTTAAAATTTTTTTAAAATTTTTTTAAAATTTATTTTAAAAAATTTGTTTTAATTTCTTAACAATTTTTAATTTTTTTTTAAATTTCATATTTGTTTTATTTTACTTTTTAAATTTTTTGTTAAATTTTATACGTTTTTTTTAATTTTCTTATAAATTTTTTATTTTTTTTAATTTTTAAAATTTTTTAAAATTTTTTAAAAATTTTTTTTAAATTTTTTTATATTTTTCACAATTTTTTTTTATTTTTTTTATATTTTTTAAATTTAAAAAAAAATTCTTTATTTTTTATTTTATTTTAATTATAAAAATTGTTTTATTTATTTTTGTTTTAAATTATTATTTTTTTTAATTTTTATTTGTTTATTTTTTTAAATTTATTTTATTTTTCTTTTAAATTTTTGTATATTTTTTTTTATTTTAAATTTTATTTAATATTTTAAAATTTTTTTACTTTAATTTTTTTTTATTTTAAAAAATTTTTTAAAAATTTTTTATATTTTTTAAAAAATTTGTTTTAATTTTTTAACAATTTTTATATTTTTTTTAAATTTTTATTTTTCTTTTATTTTACTTTTTTAATTTTTTTAAATTTTAAATTTTTTTTTTAATTTTCTTATAATTTTTTATTTTTTTAAATTTTTAAATTTTTTTAAAATTTTTTTTATAAATTTTTAAATTTTTAAAATTTTTTTAAATTATTTTTTTAAATTTTTATTTAACTTTTTTTAATTTTTTTTAATTTTTTAAAATTTTTTTTATAATTTTTTTATATTTTTTATTTAATTTTTTTTAAATTTTTATTTAATTATTAAAATTTTTTTATAAATTTTTTTTAAATTTAAAATTTTAAAATTTTTTTTTAATTTTTTACAAAAAATTTTTTAATTTTGTTTATATTTTTAAAATTAAAATTTTTTTTTTAAATCTAATTTTTTTTTAATTTTCTTTACTTTAATTTTTTTTAAATTTAAAAAAAAATAATTTTTTTAAAATTATTTTTTTTTATTTCAAAAAACGTTTTTTCATTTTTTTAAATTTTTTAAAAATTTTTTTAAAAATTTTTAAAAATTTTTTTTAAAAAAATTGTTTTAATTTTTTATTTTTTTTTTAAATTTTTATTTTTCTTTTATTTTACTTTTTTAATTTTTTTAAATTTTTAATTTTTTTTAATTTTCTTATAATTTTTTTTTAAATTTTTAAAGTTTTTTAAATTTTTTTAAAAATTTTTTAAAATTTTTTTTTAAAAAAATTGTTTTAATTTTTTTAATTTTTTTTTAAATTTTTATTTTTCTTTTATTTTACTTTTTTAATATTTAAAATTTTTAAAATTTTTTTAAAATTTTTTTAAAATTTATTTTAAAAAATTTGTTTTAATTTCTTAACAATTTTTAATTTTTTTTTTAAATTTCATATTTGTTTTATTTTACTTTTTAAATTTTTTTTTAAATTTTATACGTTTTTTTTAATTTTCTTATAATTTTTTTATTTTTTTTAATTTTTAAAATTTTTTAAAATATTTTAAAAATTTTTTTGAAATTTTTTTAAAATTTTTTTAAAATTTTTTTATATTTTTCACAATTTTTTTTTATTTTTTTTATATTTTTTAAATTTAAAAAAAAATTCTTTATTTTTTATTTTATTTTAATTATAAAATTTTTTTTATTTATTTTTGTTTTAAATTATTATTTTTTTTAATTTTTATTTGTTTATTTTTTTAAATTTATTTTATTTTTCTTTTAAATTTTTGTATATTTTTTTTTATTTTAAATTTTATTTAATATTTTAAAAAATTTTTACTTTAATTTTTTTTTATTTTAAAAAAATTTTTAAAAATTTTTTATATTTTTTAAAAAATTTGTTTTAATTTTTTAACAATTTTTATATTTTTTTTTAAATTTTTATTTGCCTTTTATTTTACTTTTTTAATTTTTTTAAATTTTAAATTTTTTTTTTAATTTTCTTATAATTTTTTTATTTTTTTAAATTTTTAAATTTTTTTAAAATTTTTTTTATAAATTTTTAAATTTTTTAAAATTTTTTTAAATTATTTTTTAAAATTTTTATTTAACTTTTTTTATTTTTTTAAAATTTTTTTTAAAATTTTTTTATATTTTTTATTTAATTTTTTTTATTTTTTAACTTTTTTAGAAAAAAATTAAAAATTTTTTTTTTAATTTTTTTATATTTTTATAAATTTTTTTAAAATTTTTTTATATTTTTTAAATTGAAAAAAAAATTTCTTTATTTTTTATTTTATTTTAATTTTAAAAAAATTTTTATTTATTTTTGTTTTAAATTATTATTTTTTTTTAATTTTTATTTGTTTATTTTTTTTAATTTCTTTTAAATTTTTGTATATTTTTTTTATTTTAATTTTTTTTATATTTTAAATTTTTTGAAAATTTTCCAAAAATTTTTTGAAAATTTAAAAATTTTTTTTTTTAATTTTTTTAATTTTTTTTTTAAATTTATTTAACTTTTTTATTTTTTTAATTTTTTACAAAAAAATTTTAAAATTTTTTAAATTTTTTTTTAAATTTTTATTTAATTTTTTTTATTTTTTTAATTTTTTTAAAAAGAAATTTGAAAATTTTTTAAAATTTTTTTGAAAATTTTTTACAATTTTTTTTAAATTTTTTTATATTTTTCACAATTTTTTTTTATTTTTTATATTTTTTAAATTTAAAAAAAAATTCTTTATTTTTTATTTTATTTTAATTATAAAAATTTTTTTATTTATTTTTGTTTTAAATTATTATTTTTTTCAATTTTTATCTGTTTATTTTTTTAAACTTCTTTAATTTTTCTTTTAAATTTTTGTATATTTTTTTTTATTTTAAATTTTTTTGTATTTTAAAATTTTTTTACTTTAATTTTTTTTTTATTTGAAAAATTTTTTTTAAAATTTTGTATATTCTTTAAAAAATTTGTTTTAATTTTTTAACAATTTTTATATATTTTTTTTAATTTTTATTTTTCTTTTATTTTACTTTTTTAAATTTTTTAAAATTTAAAATTTTTTTTTTAATTTTCTTATAATTTTTTATTTTTTTAAATTTTTAAATTTTTTTAAAATTTTTTTATAAATTTTAAAATTTTTAATTTTTAAATTTAAAATTTTTCAAAATTTTTTTTTTAAATTTTTATTTAACTTTTTTTATTTTTTTTTAATTTTTTAAAATTTTTTTTAAAAATTTTTTATATTTTTTATTTAATTTTTTTAAAATTTTTATTTAATTTTTTTTATTTTTTTAATTTTTTCAAAAAGAAATTTGAAAATTTTTTAAAATTTTTTTGAAAATTTTTTAAAATTTTTTTTAAATTTTTTTATATTTTTCACAATTTTTTTTTATTTTTTATATTTTTTAAATTTAAAAAAAAATTCTTTATTTTTTATTTTATTTTAATTATAAATTTTTTTTTTATTTATTTTTGTTTTAAATTATTATTTTTTTCAATTTTTAACTGTTTATTTTTTTCAACTTCTTTAATTTTTCTTTTAAATTTTTGTATATTTTTTTTTATTTTAAATTTTTTTATATTTTAAAATTTTTTTACTTTAATTTTTTTTTTATTTTAAAAAAATTTTTTTAAATTTTGTATATTCTTTAAAAAATTTGTTTTAATTTTTTAACAATTTTTATATATTTTTTTTAAATTTTTATTTTTCTTTTATTTTACTTTTTTAAATTTTTTAAATTTAAAATTTTTTTTTTAATTTTCTTATAATTTTTTTATTTTTTTAAATTTTTAAATTTTTTTAAAATTTTTTTATAAATTTTAAAATTTTTATTTTTTAAATTTAAAATTTTTCAAAATTTTTTTTTAAATTTTTATTTAACTTTTTTTATTTTTTTTTAATTTTTTAAAATTTTTTTTTAAATTTTTTTATATTTTTTATTTAATTTTTTTAAAATTTTTATTTAATTTTTTTTATTTTTTTAATTTTTTTAAAAAGAAATTTGAAAATTTTTTAAAATTTTTTTGAAAATTTTTTAAAATTTTTTTTAAATTTTTTTATATTTTTCACAATTTTTCTTATTTTTTATATTTTTTAAATTTAAAAAAAAATTCTTTATTTTTTATTTTATTTTAATTATAAAATTTTCTTTATTTATTTTTGTTTTAAATTATTATTTTTTTCAATTTTTATTTGTTTATTTTTTTAAACTTCTTTAATTTTTCTTTTAAATTTTTGTATATTTTTTTTTATTTTAAATTTTTTTTATATTTTAAAATTTTTTTACTTTAATTTTTCTATTATTTTAAAATTTTTTTTTAAATTTGGTATATTCTTTAAAAAATTTGTTTTAATTTTTTAACAATTTTTATATTTTTTTTAAATTTTTATTTTTCTTTTATTTTACTTTTTTAATTTTTTTAAATTTAAATTTTTTTTTTTAATTTTCTTATAATTTTTTTATTTTTTTAAATTTTTAAATTTTTTAAAAATTTTTTTATAAATTTTTAAATTTTTAATTTTTAAATTTAAAATTTTTCAAAATTTTTTTTTTAAATTTTTATTTAATTTTTTTTATTTTTTTAATTTTTTTAAAAAGAAATTTGAAAATTTTTTAAAATTTTTTTGAAAATTTTTTAAAATTTTTTTAAAATTTTTTTATATTTTTCACAATTTTTCTTATTTTTTATATTTTTTAAATTTAAAAAAAAATTCTTTATTTTTTATTTTATTTTAATTATAAAATTTTCTTTATTTATTTTTGTTTTAAATTATTATTTTTTTCAATTTTTATTTGTTTATTTTTTTAAACTTCTTTAATTTTTCTTTTAAATTTTTGTATATTTTTTTTTATTTTAAATTTTTTTTATATTTTAAAATTTTTTTACTTTAATTTTTCTATTATTTTAAAATTTTTTTTTTAAATTTTGTATATTCTTTAAAAAATTTGTTTTAATTTTTTAACAATTTTTATATTTTTTTTAAATTTTTATTTTTCTTTTATTTTACTTTTTTAATTTTTTTAAATTTAAATTTTTTTTTTTAATTTTCTTATAATTTTTTTATTTTTTTAAATTTTTAAATTTTAAAAATTTTTTTTAAATTTTTAAATTTTTTAAAAATTTTTTTATAAATTTTTAAATTTTTAATTTTTAAATTTAAAATTTTTCAAAATTTTTTTTTAAATTTTTATTTAACTTTTTGTATTTTTTTTTAATTTTTTAAAATTTTTTTAAAAATTTTTTTATATTTTTCATTTAATTTTTTTAAAATTATTTCTTTTTATTTCAAAAACGTTTTTTTAATTTTTTAAATTTTTTTTTAAATTTTTATTTAACTTTTTTTAATTTTTTTAATTTTTAAAATTTTTTTGAAATTTTTAAAATTGTTTGAAATTTTTTAAAATTTTTTTAAACATTTTTTTATATTTTTTATTTAATTTTTTTAAATTTTTATTTAACTTTTTTTTATTTTTTTTAATTTTTTTAATTTTTTTTAAATTTTTTTGAAAATTTTTTAAAAATTTTTTGAAAATTTTTTAAAAATTTTTTGAAAATTTTTAAAAAATTTTGAAAATTTTTTAAAAATTTTTTGAAAATTTTTTTAAATTTTTTTTTTAATTTTTATTTAATTTTTTTTTAAATTTAAAATTTTTAAAATTTTTTTTTTAATTATTTACAAAAAATTTTTTAATTTTGTTTATATTTTTAAAATTTAAAATTTTTTTTTAAATCTAATTTTTTTTAAATTTTCTTTACTTTAATTTTTTTAAATTTAAAAAAAAATAATGTTTTTAAAATTATTTCTTTTTATTTCAAAAAACGTTTTTTCATTTTTTTAAATTTTTTAAAATTTTTTTAAAAATTTTTTAAAAATTTTTTTAAAAAATTGTTTTAATTTTTAAATTTTTTTTAAATTTTTATTTTTCTTTTATTTTACTTTTTTAATTTTTTTAAATTTTTTAATTTTTTTTAATTTTCTTATAATTTTTTTAAAATTTTAAAGTTTTTTAAATTTTTTAAAAATTTTTTAAAATTTTTTTTTAAAAAAATTGTTTTAATTTTTTAATTTTTTTAAATTTTTATTTTTCTTTTATTTTACTTTTTTAATTTTTAAAATTTTTAAAATTTTTTAAAATTTTTTTAAAATTTATTTTAAAAAATTTGTTTTAATTTCTTAACAATTTTAATTTTTTTTTAAATTTCATATTTGTTTTATTTTACTTTTTAAATTTTTTGTTAAATTTTATACGTTTTTTTTAATTTTCTTATAAATTTTTTATTTTTTTTAATTTTTAAAATTTTTTAAAATTTTTTAAAATTTTTTTGAAATTTTTTTAAAATTTTTTTTAAATTTTTTTATATTTTTCACAATTTTTTTTTATTTTTTTTATATTTTTTAAATTTAAAAAAAATTCTTTATTTTTTATTTTATTTTAATTATAAAAATTGTTTTATTTATTTTTGTTTTAAATTATTATTTTTTTTAATTTTTATTTGTTTATTTTTTTAAATTTATTTTATTTTTCTTTTTAAATTTTTGTATATTTTTTTTTATTTTAAATTTTATTTAATATTTTAAAAAATTTTTACTTTAATTTTTTTTATTTTAAAAAAATTTTTAAAAATTTTTTATGTTTTTTAAAAATTTGTTTTAATTTTTTAACAATTTTTATATTTTTTTTTAAATTTTTATTTGCCTTTTATTTTACTTTTTTAATTTTTTTAAATTTTAAATTTTTTTTTTAATTTTCTTATAATTTTTTTATTTTTTTAAATTTTAAAATTTTTTTAAAATTTTTTTTTATTTTTTTAAATTTTTTAAAATTTTTTTAAATTATTTTTTTAAATTTTTATTTAACTTTTTTTATTTTTTTAAAAATTTTTTTAAAATTTTTTTATATTTTTTATTTAATTTTTTTTATTTTTTAACTTTTTTAGAAAAAAATTTAAAATTTTTTTTTTAATTTTTTTATATTTTTTATAAATTTTTTTAAAATTTTTTTATATTTTTTAAATTGAAAAAAAAATTTCTTTATTTTTTATTTTATTTTAATTTTAAAAAAAATTTTATTTATTTTTGTTTTAAATTATTATTTTTTTTTAATTTTTATTTGTTTATTTTTTTTAATTTCTTTTATTTTTCTTTTAAATTTTTGTATATTTTTTTTATTTTAATTTTTTTTATATTTTAAATTTTTTTATTTTTTTTTATTTTTTTTGAAAATTTTCTAAAAAATTTTTGAAAATTTAAAAATTTTTTTTTTTAATTTTTTTAATTTTTTTTTTAAATTTATTTAACTTTTTTATTTTTTTAATTTTTTACAAAAAAATTTTAAAATTTTTTAAAATTTTTTTTTAAATTTTTATTTAATTTTTTTTTATTTTTTTAATTTTTTTAAAAAGAAATTTGAAAATTTTTTAAAATTTTTTTGAAAATTTTTTACAATTTTTTTTAAATTTTTTTATATTTTTCACAATTTTTTTTTATTTTTTATATTTTTTAAATTTAAAAAAAAATTCTTTATTTTTTATTTTATTTTAATTATAAAAATTTTTTTATTTATTTTTGTTTTAAATTATTATTTTTTTCAATTTTTATCTGTTTATTTTTTTAAACTTCTTTAATTTTTCTTTTAAATTTTTGTATATTTTTTTTTATTTTAAATTTTTTTATATTTTAAAATTTTTTTACTTTAATTTTTTTTTTATTTGAAAAAAATGTTTTAAAATTTTGCATATTCTTTAAAAAATTTGTTTTAATTTTTTAACAATTTTTATATTTTTTTTAAAATTTTTATTTTTCTTTTATTTTACCTTTTTAAATTTTTTAAAATTCAAAATTTTTTTTTTAATTTTCTTATAATTTTTTATTTTTTTAAATTTTTAAATTTTTTTAAAATTTTTTTATAAATTTTAAAATTTTTAATTTTTAAATTTAAAATTTTTCAAAATTTTTTTTTTAAATTTTTATTTAACTTTTTTTATTTTTTTTTAATTTTTTAAAATTTTTTTAAAAAATTTTATATTTTTTATTTAATTTTTTTAAAAATTTTTATTTAATTTTTTTTATTTTTTTAATTTTTTTAAAAAGAAATTTGAAAATTTTTAAAAATTTTTTTGAAATTTTTTTAAAATTTTTTTTAAATTTTTTATATTTTTCACAATTTTTTTTTATTTTTTTATATTTTTTAAATTTAAAAAAAAATTCTTTATTTTTTATTTTATTTTAATTATAAAAATTTTTTATTTATTTTTGTTTTAAATTATTATTTTTTTTAATTTTTATTTGTTTATTTTTTTAAATTTATTTTATTTTTCTTTTAAATTTTTGTATATTTTTTTTTAAATTTTATTTAATATTTTAAAAATTTTTACTTTAATTTTTTTTATTTTAAAAAATTTTTAAAAAATTTTTATATTTTTTAAAAAATTTGTTTTAATTTTTAACAATTTTTATATTTTTTTTTTAATTTTTATTTTTCTTTTATTTTACTTTTTTAATTTTTTTAAATTTAAAATTTTTTTTTAATTTTCTTATAATTTTTTTATTTTTTTAAATTTTTAAATTTTTTTAAAATTTTTTTATAAATTTTTTAAATTTTTAATTTTTAAATTTGAAATTTTTCAATTTTTTTTTTTTAAATTTTTATTTAACTTTTTTTATTTTTTTTAATTTTTAAAATTTTTTAAAAATTTTTTTGAAAATTTTTTAATTTTTTTTAAATTTTTTTAAAAATTTTTAATTTTTTTTAATTTTTTTAAATTTTGTTTAAAATTCTTTTTAAAATTTTTTTAAAATTTTTTTTAAAAAATTTGTTTTAATTTCTTAACAATTTTTAATTTTTTTTTTAAATTTCATATTTGTTTTATTTTACTTTTTAAATTTTTTTTAAAATTTTATTTCTTTTTTTTTTAATTTTCTTATAAATTTTTTATTTTTTTTAATTTTTAAAATTTTTTAAAATTTAAAAATTTTTTTTTTTAATTTTTTAAAAATTTTTTTAAAATTTTTTAATATTTTTTATTTAATTTTTTTTAAATTTTTATTTAATTATTAAAATTTTTTTATAAATTTTTTTTAAATTTAAAATTTTAAAATTTTTTTTTTAATTTTTTACAAAAAATTTTTTAATTTTGTTTATATTTTTAAAATTTAAAATTTTTTTAAATCTAATTTTTTTTAAATTTAAAAAAATTTAATTTTTTTAAAATTATTTCTTTTTATTTCAAAAAACGTTTTTTTAATTTTTTAAAATTTTTTTAAAATTTTTATTTAATTTTTTTATTTTTTAACTTTTTTAGAAAAAAATTTAAATTTTTTTTTAAATTTTTTTGAAAAATTTTAAATTTTTTTTTTAATTTTTTTATATTTTTTATAAATTTTTTTAAAATTTTTTTATATTTTTTAAATGAAAAAAAAATTTCTTTATTTTTTATTTTATTTTAATTTTAAAAAATTTTTTATTTATTTTTGTTTTAAATTATTATTTTTTTTAATTTTTATTTGTTTATTTTTTCTAATTTCTTTTATTTTTCTTTTAAATTTTTGTATATTTTTTTTATTTTAATTTTTTTTATATTTTAAATTTTTTTATTTTTTTTATTTTTTTGAAAATTTTCTAAAAAATTTTTGAAAATTTAAAATTTTTTTTTTTAATTTTTTTAATTTTTTTTTTAAATTTATTTAACTTTTTTATTTTTTTAATTTTTTACAAAAAAATTTTAAAATTTTTTAAAATTTTTTTAAAATTTTTATTTAATTTTTTTTATTTTTTTAATTTTTTTAAAAAGAAAATTGAAAATTTTTTAAAATTTTTTTGAAAATTTTTTAAAATTTTTTTAAAATTTTTTTATATTTTTCACAATTTTTTTTATTTTTTTTATATTTTTTAAATTTAAAAAAAAATTCTTTATTTTTATTTTATTTTAATTATAAAAATTTTTTTATTTATTTTTGTTTTAAATTATTATTTTTTTTAATTTTTATTTGTTTATTTTTTTAAATTTATTTTATTTTTCTTTTAAATTTTTGTATATTTTTTTTATTTTAATTTTTTTTATATTTTAAATTTTTTTATTTTTTTTTATTTTTTTTGAAAATTTTCTAAAAAATTTTTGAAAATTTAAAAATTTTTTTTTTTAATTTTTTTAATTTTTTTTTAAATTCATTTAACTTTTTTATTTTTTTAATTTTTTACAAAAAAATTTTAAAATTTTTTAAAATTTTTTTTAAAATTTTTATTTAATTTTTTTTATTTTTTTAATTTTTTTAAAAAGAAATTTGAAAATTTTTTAAAATTTTTTTGAAAATTTTTTAAAATTTTTTTAAAATTTTTTTATATTTTTCACAATTTTTTTTTATTTTTTTTATATTTTTTAAATTTAAAAAAAAATTCTTTATTTTTTATTTTATTTTAATTATAAAATTTTTTTTATTTATTTTTGTTTTAAATTATTATTTTTTTTAATTTTTATTTGTTTATTTTTTTAAATTTATTTTATTTTTCTTTTAAATTTTTGTATATTTTTTTTTTTAAATTTTATTTAATATTTTAAAAAATTTTTACTTTAATTTTTTTTTATTTTAAAAAAATTTTTAAAAATTTTTTATAATTTTTAAAAAATTTGTTTTAATTTTTTAACAATTTTTATATTTTTTTTTAAATTTTTATTTGCCTTTTATTTTACTTTTTTAATTTTTTTAAATTTTAAATTTTTTTTTTAATTTTCTTATAATTTTTTTATTTTTTTAAATTTTTAAATTTTTTTAAAATTTTTTTTATAAATTTTTAAATTTTTTAAAATTTTTTTAAATTATTTTTTTAAATTTTTATTTAACTTTTTTTATTTTTTTTAAATTTTTTTAAAATTTTTTTATATTTTTTATTTAATTTTTTTTATTTTTTAACTTTTTTAGAAAAAAATTTAAAATTTTTTTTAAATTTTTTTGAAAAATTTTAAATTTTTTTTTAAATTTTTTTATATTTTTTATAAATTTTTTTAAAATTTTTTTATATTTTTTAAATTGAAAAAAAAATTTCTTTATTTTTTATTTTATTTTAATTTTAAAAAAAATTTTATTTATTTTTGTTTTAAATTATTATTTTTTTTTAATTTTTATTTGTTTATTTTTTTTAATTTCTTTTATTTTTCTTTTAAATTTTTGTATATTTTTTTTATTTTAATTTTTTTTATATTTTAAATTTTTTTATTTTTTTTTATTTTTTTTGAAAATTTTCTAAAAAATTTTTGAAAATTTAAAAATTTTTTTTTTTAATTTTTTTAATTTTTTTTTTAAATTTATTTAACTTTTTTATTTTTTTAATTTTTTACAAAAAAATTTTAAAATTTTTTAAAATTTTTTTTTAAATTTTTATTTAATTTTTTTTTATTTTTTTAATTTTTTTAAAAAGAAATTTGAAAATTTTTTAAAATTTTTTTGAAAATTTTTTACAATTTTTTTTAAATTTTTTTATATTTTTCACAATTTTTTTTTATTTTTTTATATTTTTTAAATTTAAAAAAAAATTCTTTATTTTTTATTTTATTTTAATTATAAAAATTTTTTATTTATTTTTGTTTTAAATTATTATTTTTTTTAATTTTTATTTGTTTATTTTTTTAAATTTATTTTATTTTTCTTTTAAATTTTTGTATATTTTTTTTTAAATTTTATTTAATATTTTAAAAAATTTTTACTTTAATTTTTTTTTATTTTAAAAAAATTTTTAAAATTTTTTATATTTTTTAAAAAATTTGTTTTAATTTTTTAACAATTTTTATATTTTTTTTTAAATTTTTATTTTTCTTTTATTTTACTTTTTTAATTTTTTTAAATTTAAAATTTTTTTTTAATTTTCTTATAATTTTTTTATTTTTTTAAATTTTTAAATTTTTTTAAATTTTTTTATAAATTTTTAAATTTTTAATTTTTAAATTTAAAATTTTTCAATTTTTTTTTTAAATTTTTATTTAACTTTTTTTATTTTTTTTTAATTTTTTAAAATTTTTTTATAAATTTTTTTGAAAATTTTTTAATTTTTTTTTAAATTTTTTTAAAAATTTTTTAATTTTTTTTTAATTTTTTTTTAAATTTTGTTTAAAATTTTTTTTAAAAATTTTTTTTAAAATTTTTTTTAAAAAATTTGTTTTAATTTCTTAACAATTTTTAATTTTTTTTTTAAATTTCATATTTGTTTTATTTTACTTTTTAAATTTTTTTTAAAATTTTATACGTTTTTTTTAATTTTCTTATAAATTTTTTATTTTTTTTAATTTTTAAAATTTTTTAAAATTTTAAAAAATTTTTTTTTTATTTTTTTAAAAATTTTTTTAAAATTTTTTTATATTTTTTATTTAATTTTTTTTAAATTTTTATTTAATTATTAAAATTTTTTTATAAATTTTTTTTAAATTTAAAATTTTAAAATTTTTTTTTTAATTTTTTACAAAAAATTTTTTAATTTTGTTTATATTTTTAAAATTTAAAATTTTTTTAAATCTAATTTTTTTTAAATTTAAAAAAATTTAATTTTTTTAAAATTATTTCTTTTTATTTCAAAAAACGTTTTTTTAATTTTTTAAAATTTTTTTAAAATTTTTATTTAATTTTTTTATTTTTTAACTTTTTTAGAAAAAAATTTAAATTTTTTTTTAAATTTTTTTGAAAAATTTTAAATTTTTTTTTTAATTTTTTTATATTTTTTATAAATTTTTTTAAAATTTTTTTATATTTTTTAAATTGAAAAAAAAATTTCTTTATTTTTTATTTTATTTTAATTTTAAAAAATTTTTTATTTATTTTTGTTTTAAATTATTATTTTTTTTAATTTTTATTTGTTTATTTTTTTAAATTTATTTTATTTTTCTTTTAAATTTTTGTATATTTTTTTTATTTTAATTTTTTTTATATTTTAAATTTTTTTATTTTTTTTTATTTTTTTTGAAAATTTTCTAAAAAATTTTTGAAAATTTAAAAATTTTTTTTTTTAATTTTTTTAATTTTTTTTTAAATTCATTTAACTTTTTTATTTTTTTAATTTTTTACAAAAAAATTTTAAAATTTTTTAAAATTTTTTTTAAAATTTTTATTTAATTTTTTTTATTTTTTTAATTTTTTTAAAAAGAAATTTGAAAATTTTTTAAAATTTTTTTGAAAATTTTTTAAAATTTTTTTAAAATTTTTTTATATTTTTCACAATTTTTTTTTATTTTTTTTATATTTTTTAAATTTAAAAAAAAATTCTTTATTTTTTATTTTATTTTAATTATAAAAATTTTTTTATTTATTTTTGTTTTAAATTATTATTTTTTTTAATTTTTATTTGTTTATTTTTTTAAATTTATTTTATTTTTCTTTTAAATTTTTGTATATTTTTTTTTTAAATTTTATTTAATATTTTAAAAAATTTTTACTTTAATTTTTTTTTATTTTAAAAAAATTTTTAAAAATTTTTTATATTTTTTAAAAAATTTGTTTTAATTTTTTAACAATTTTTATATTTTTTTTTAATTTTTATTTTTCTTTTATTTTACTTTTTTAATTTTTTTAAATTTAAAATTTTTTTTAATTTTCTTATAATTTTTTTATTTTTTTAAATTTTTAAATTTTTTTAAAATTTTTTTATAAATTTTTAAATTTTTAATTTTTAAATTTAAAATTTTTCAATTTTTTTTTTTTAAATTTTTATTTAACTTTTTTTATTTTTTTTTAATTTTTTAAAATTTTTTTAAAAATTTTTTTGAAAATTTTTTAATTTTTTTTTAAATTTTTTTAAAAATTTTTTAATTTTTTTTTAATTTTTTTTAAAATTTTGTTTAAAATTCTTTTTAAAAATTTTTTTTAAAATTTTTTTTAAAAAATTTGTTTTAATTTCTTAACAATTTTTAATTTTTTTTTTAAATTTCATATTTGTTTTATTTTACTTTTTAAATTTTTTTTAAAATTTTATTTCTTTTTTTTTTAATTTTCTTATAAATTTTTTATTTTTTTTAATTTTTAAAATTTTTTAAAATTTTAAAAATTTTTTTTTTTAATTTTTTAAAAATTTTTTTAAAATTTTTTAATATTTTTTATTTAATTTTTTTTAAATTTTTATTTAATTATTAAAATTTTTTTATAAATTTTTTTTAAATTTAAAATTTTAAAATTTTTTTTTTAATTTTTTACAAAAAATTTTTTAATTTTGTTTATATTTTTAAAATTTAAAATTTTTTTAAATCTAATTTTTTTTTAAATTTAAAAAAAATTTAATTTTTTTAAAATTATTTCTTTTTATTTCAAAAAACGTTTTTTTAATTTTTTAAAATTTTTTTAAAATTTTTATTTAATTTTTTTATTTTTTAACTTTTTTAGAAAAAAATTTAAATTTTTTTTTAAATTTTTTTGAAAAATTTTAAATTTTTTTTTTAATTTTTTTATATTTTTTATAAATTTTTTTAAAATTTTTTTATATTTTTTAAATTGAAAAAAAAATTTCTTTATTTTTTATTTTATTTTAATTTTAAAAAATTTTTTATTTATTTTTGTTTTAAATTATTATTTTTTTTTAATTTTTATTTGTTTATTTTTTCTAATTTCTTTTATTTTTCTTTTAAATTTTTGTATATTTTTTTTATTTTAATTTTTTTTATATTTTAAATTTTTTTATTTTTTTTTATTTTTTTTGAAAATTTTCTAAAAAATTTTTGAAAATTTAAAAATTTTTTTTTTTAATTTTTTTAATTTTTTTTTAAATTTATTTAACTTTTTTATTTTTTTAATTTTTTACAAAAAAATTTTAAAATTTTTTAAAATTTTTTTAATTTTTTTAAAAAGAAAATTGAAAATTTTTTAAAATTTTTTTGAAAATTTTTTAAAATTTTTTTAAAATTTTTTTATATTTTTCACAATTTTTTTTTATTTTTTTTATATTTTTTAAATTTAAAAAAAAATTCTTTATTTTTTATTTTATTTTAATTATAAAAATTTTTTTATTTATTTTTGTTTTAAATTATTATTTTTTTTAATTTTTATTTGTTTATTTTTTTAAATTTATTTTATTTTTCTTTTAAATTTTTGTATATTTTTTTTATTTTAATTTTTTTATATTTTAAATTTTTTTATTTTTTTTTATTTTTTTTGAAAATTTTCTAAAAAATTTTTGAAAATTTAAAAATTTTTTTTTTTAATTTTTTTAATTTTTTTTTTAAATTCATTTAACTTTTTTATTTTTTTAATTTTTTACAAAAAAATTTTAAAATTTTTTAAAATTTTTTTTAAAATTTTTATTTAATTTTTTTTATTTTTTTAATTTTTTTAAAAAGAAATTTGAAAATTTTTTAAAATTTTTTTGAAAATTTTTTAAAATTTTTTTAAAATTTTTTTATATTTTTCACAATTTTTTTTTATTTTTTTTATATTTTTTAAATTTAAAAAAAAATTCTTTATTTTTTATTTTATTTTAATTATAAAAATTTTTTTATTTATTTTTGTTTTAAATTATTATTTTTTTTAATTTTTATTTGTTTATTTTTTTAAATTTATTTTATTTTTCTTTTAAATTTTTGTATATTTTTTTTTTTAAATTTTATTTAATATTTTAAAAAATTTTTACTTTAATTTTTTTTTATTTTAAAAAAATTTTTTAAAATTTTTTATATTTTTTAAAAAATTTGTTTTAATTTTTTAACAATTTTTATATTTTTTTTTAAATTTTTATTTGCCTTTTATTTTACTTTTTTAATTTTTTTAAATTTTAAATTTTTTTTTTAATTTTCTTATAATTTTTTTATTTTTTTAAATTTTTAAATTTTTTTAAAATTTTTTTTATAAATTTTTAAATTTTTTAAAATTTTTTTAAATTATTTTTTTAAATTTTTATTTAACTTTTTTTATTTTTTTTAAATTTTTTTAAAATTTTTTTATATTTTTTATTTAATTTTTTTTATTTTTTAACTTTTTTAGAAAAAAATTTAAAATTTTTTTTAAATTTTTTTGAAAAATTTTAAATTTTTTTTTAAATTTTTTTATATTTTTTATAAATTTTTTTAAAATTTTTTTATATTTTTTAAATTGAAAAAAAAATTTCTTTATTTTTTATTTTATTTTAATTTTAAAAAAAATTTTATTTATTTTTGTTTTAAATTATTATTTTTTTTAAATTTTTATTTGTTTATTTTTTTTAATTTCTTTTATTTTTCTTTTAAATTTTTGTATATTTTTTTTATTTTAATTTTTTTTATATTTTAAATTTTTTTATTTTTTTTTATTTTTTTTGAAAATTTTCTAAAAAATTTTTGAAAATTTATAAATTTTTTTTTTTAATTTTTTTAATTTTTTTTTAAAATTTATTTAACTTTTTTATTTTTTTAATTTTTTACAAAAAAATTTTAAAATTTTTTAAAATTTTTTTTTAAATTTTTATTTAATTTTTTTTTATTTTTTTAATTTTTTTAAAAAGAAATTTGAAAATTTTTTAAAATTTTTTTGAAAATTTTTTACAATTTTTTTTAAATTTTTTTATATTTTTCACAATTTTTTTTTATTTTTTTTATATTTTTTAAATTTAAAAAAAAATTCTTTATTTTTTATTTTATTTTAATTATAAAATTTTTTTATTTATTTTTGTTTTAAATTATTATTTTTTTTAATTTTTATTTGTTTATTTTTTTAAATTTATTTTATTTTTCTTTTAAATTTTTGTATATTTTTTTTTAAATTTTATTTAATATTTTAAAAAATTTTTACTTTAATTTTTTTTTATTTTAAAAAAATTTTTAAAAATTTTTTATATTTTTTAAAAAATTTGTTTTAATTTTTTAACAATTTTTATATTTTTTTTTAAATTTTTATTTTTCTTTTATTTTACTTTTTTAATTTTTTTAAATTTAAAATTTTTTTTTAATTTTCTTATAATTTTTTTATTTTTTTAAATTTTTAAATTTTTTTAAAATTTTTTTATAAATTTTTAAATTTTTAATTTTTAAATTTAAAATTTTTCAATTTTTTTTTTTAAATTTTTATTTAACTTTTTTTATTTTTTTTTAATTTTTTAAAATTTTTTTATAAATTTTTTTGAAAATTTTTTAATTTTTTTTTAAATTTTTTTAAAAATTTTTTAATTTTTTTTTAATTTTTTTTTAAATTTTGTTTAAAATTTTTTTTAAAAATTTTTTTTAAAATTTTTTTTAAAAAATTTGTTTTAATTTCTTAACAATTTTTAATTTTTTTTTTAAATTTCATATTTGTTTTATTTTACTTTTTAAATTTTTTTTAAAATTTTATACGTTTTTTTTAATTTTCTTATAAATTTTTTATTTTTTTTAATTTTTAAAATTTTTTAAAATTTTAAAAATTTTTTTTTTTATTTTTTTAAAAATTTTTTTAAAATTTTTTTATATTTTTTATTTAATTTTTTTTAAATTTTTATTTAATTATTAAAATTTTTTTATAAATTTTTTTTAAATTTAAAATTTTAAAATTTTTTTTTTAATTTTTTACAAAAAATTTTTTAATTTTGTTTATATTTTTAAAATTTAAAATTTTTTTAAATCTAATTTTTTTTAAATTTAAAAAAATTTAATTTTTTTAAAATTATTTCTTTTTATTTCAAAAAACGTTTTTTTAATTTTTTAAAATTTTTTTAAAATTTTTATTTAATTTTTTTATTTTTTAACTTTTTTAGAAAAAAATTTAAATTTTTTTTTAAATTTTTTTGAAAAATTTTAAATTTTTTTTTTAATTTTTTTATATTTTTTATAAATTTTTTTAAAATTTTTTTATATTTTTTAAATTGAAAAAAAAATTTCTTTATTTTTTATTTTATTTTAATTTTAAAAAATTTTTTATTTATTTTTGTTTTAAATTATTATTTTTTTTTAATTTTTATTTGTTTATTTTTTCTAATTTCTTTTATTTTTCTTTTAAATTTTTGTATATTTTTTTTATTTTAATTTTTTTTATATTTTAAATTTTTTTATTTTTTTTTATTTTTTTTGAAAATTTTCTAAAAAATTTTTGAAAATTTAAAAATTTTTTTTTTTAATTTTTTTAATTTTTTTTTAAATTTATTTAACTTTTTTATTTTTTTAATTTTTTACAAAAAAATTTTAAAATTTTTTAAAATTTTTTTTAAAATTTTTATTTAATTTTTTTTATTTTTTTAATTTTTTTAAAAAGAAATTTGAAAATTTTTTAAAATTTTTTTGAAAATTTTTTAAAATTTTTTTAAAATTTTTTTATATTTTTCACAATTTTTTTTAATTTTTTTTATATTTTTTAAATTTAAAAAAAATTCTTTATTTTTTATTTTATTTTAATTATAAAAATTTTTTATTTATTTTTGTTTTAAATTATTATTTTTTTTAATTTTTATTTGTTTATTTTTTTAAATTTATTTTATTTTTCTTTTAAATTTTTGTATATTTTTTTTTTTAAATTTTATTTAATATTTTAAAAAATTTTTACTTTAATTTTTTTTTATTTTAAAAAAATTTTTTAAAATTTTTTATATTTTTTAAAAAATTTGTTTTAATTTTTTAACAATTTTTATATTTTTTTTTAAATTTTTATTTGCCTTTTATTTTACTTTTTTAATTTTTTTAAATTTTAAATTTTTTTTTTAATTTTCTTATAATTTTTTTATTTTTTTAAATTTTTAAATTTTTTTAAAATTTTTTTTATAAATTTTTAAATTTTTTAAAATTTTTTTAAATTATTTTTTTAAATTTTTATTTAACTTTTTTTATTTTTTTTAAATTTTTTTAAAATTTTTTTATATTTTTTATTTAATTTTTTTTATTTTTTAACTTTTTTAGAAAAAAATTTAAAATTTTTTTTAAATTTTTTTGAAAAATTTTAAATTTTTTTTTAAATTTTTTTATATTTTTTATAAATTTTTTTAAAATTTTTTTATATTTTTTAAATTGAAAAAAAAATTTCTTTATTTTTTATTTTATTTTAATTTTAAAAAAAATTTTATTTATTTTTGTTTTAAATTATTATTTTTTTTAAATTTTTATTTGTTTATTTTTTTTAATTTCTTTTATTTTTCTTTTAAATTTTTGTATATTTTTTTTATTTTAATTTTTTTTATATTTTAAATTTTTTTATTTTTTTTTATTTTTTTTGAAAATTTTCTAAAAAATTTTTGAAAATTTAAAAATTTTTTTTTTTAATTTTTTTAATTTTTTTTAAAAATTTATTTAACTTTTTTATTTTTTTAATTTTTTACAAAAAAATTTTAAAATTTTTTAAAATTTTTTTTTAAATTTTTATTTAATTTTTTTTTATTTTTTTAATTTTTTTAAAAAGAAATTTGAAAATTTTTTAAAATTTTTTTGAAAATTTTTTACAATTTTTTTTAAATTTTTTTATATTTTTCACAATTTTTTTTTATTTTTTTTATATTTTTTAAATTTAAAAAAAAATTCTTTATTTTTTATTTTATTTTAATTATAAAATTTTTTTATTTATTTTTGTTTTAAATTATTATTTTTTTTAATTTTTATTTGTTTATTTTTTTAAATTTATTTTATTTTTCTTTTAAATTTTTGTATATTTTTTTTTAAATTTTATTTAATATTTTAAAAAATTTTTACTTTAATTTTTTTTTATTTTAAAAAAATTTTTAAAAATTTTTTATATTTTTTAAAAAATTTGTTTTAATTTTTTAACAATTTTTATATTTTTTTTTAAATTTTTATTTTTCTTTTATTTTACTTTTTTAATTTTTTTAAATTTAAAATTTTTTTTTAATTTTCTTATAATTTTTTTATTTTTTTAAATTTTTAAATTTTTTTAAAATTTTTTTATAAATTTTTAAATTTTTAATTTTTAAATTTAAAATTTTTCAATTTTTTTTTTTAAATTTTTATTTAACTTTTTTTATTTTTTTTTAATTTTTTAAAATTTTTTTATAAATTTTTTTGAAAATTTTTTAATTTTTTTTTAAATTTTTTTAAAAATTTTTTAATTTTTTTTTAATTTTTTTTTAAATTTTGTTTAAAATTTTTTTTAAAAATTTTTTTTAAAATTTTTTTTAAAAAATTTGTTTTAATTTCTTAACAATTTTTAATTTTTTTTTTAAATTTCATATTTGTTTTATTTTACTTTTTAAATTTTTTTTAAAATTTTATACGTTTTTTTTAATTTTCTTATAAATTTTTTATTTTTTTTAATTTTTAAAATTTTTTAAAATTTTAAAAAATTTTTTTTTTATTTTTTTAAAAATTTTTTTAAAATTTTTTTATATTTTTTATTTAATTTTTTTTAAATTTTTATTTAATTATTAAAATTTTTTTATAAATTTTTTTTAAATTTAAAATTTTAAAATTTTTTTTTTAATTTTTTACAAAAAATTTTTTAATTTTGTTTATATTTTTAAAATTTAAAATTTTTTTAAATCTAATTTTTTTTAAATTTAAAAAAATTTAATTTTTTTAAAATTATTTCTTTTTATTTCAAAAAACGTTTTTTTAATTTTTTAAAATTTTTTTAAAATTTTTATTTAATTTTTTTATTTTTTAACTTTTTTAGAAAAAAATTTAAATTTTTTTTTAAATTTTTTTGAAAAATTTTAAATTTTTTTTTTAATTTTTTTATATTTTTTATAAATTTTTTTAAAATTTTTTTATATTTTTTAAATTGAAAAAAAAATTTCTTTATTTTTTATTTTATTTTAATTTTAAAAAATTTTTTATTTATTTTTGTTTTAAATTATTATTTTTTTTTAATATTTATTTGTTTATTTTTTCTAATTTCTTTTATTTTTCTTTTAAATTTTTGTATATTTTTTTTATTTTAATTTTTTTTATATTTTAAATTTTTTTATTTTTTTTTATTTTTTTTGAAAATTTTCTAAAAAATTTTTGAAAATTTAAAAATTTTTTTTTTTAATTTTTTTAATTTTTTTTTAAATTTATTTAACTTTTTTATTTTTTTAATTTTTTACAAAAAAATTTTAAAATTTTTTAAAATTTTTTTTAAAATTTTTATTTAATTTTTTTTATTTTTTTAATTTTTTTAAAAAGAAATTTGAAAATTTTTTAAAATTTTTTTGAAAATTTTTTAAAATTTTTTTAAAATTTTTTTATATTTTTCACAATTTTTTTTAATTTTTTTTATATTTTTTAAATTTAAAAAAAATTCTTTATTTTTTATTTTATTTTAATTATAAAAATTTTTTATTTATTTTTGTTTTAAATTATTATTTTTTTTAATTTTTATTTGTTTATTTTTTTAAATTTATTTTATTTTTCTTTTAAATTTTTGTATATTTTTTTTTTAAATTTTATTTAATATTTTAAAAAATTTTTACTTAAATTTTTTTTTATTTTAAAAAAATTTTTAAAAATTTTTTATATTTTTTAAAAAATTTGTTTTAATTTTTTAACAATTTTTATATTTTTTTTTAAATTTTTATTTGCCTTTTATTTTACTTTTTTAATTTTTTTAAATTTTAAATTTTTTTTTTAATTTTCTTATAATTTTTTTATTTTTTTAAATTTTTAAATTTTTTTAAAATTTTTTTTATAAATTTTTAAATTTTTTAAAATTTTTTTAAATTATTTTTTTAAATTTTTATTTAACTTTTTTTATTTTTTTAAAATTTTTTTAAAATTTTTTTATATTTTTTATTTAATTTTTTTTATTTTTTAACTTTTTTAGAAAAAAATTTAAAATTTTTTTAAATTTTTTTGAAAAATTTTAAATTTTTTTTTAAATTTTTTTATATTTTTTATAAATTTTTTTAAAATTTTTTTATATTTTTTAAATTGAAAAAAAAATTTCTTTATTTTTTATTTTATTTTAATTTTAAAAAAAATTTTATTTATTTTTGTTTTAAATTATTATTTTTTTTTAATTTTTATTTGTTTATTTTTTTTAATTTCTTTTATTTTTCTTTTAAATGTTTGTATATTTTTTTTATTTTAATTTTTTTTATATTTTAAATTTTTTTATTTTTTTTTATTTTTTTTGAAAATTTTCTAAAAAATTTTTGAAAATTTAAAAATTTTTTTTTTTAATTTTTTTAATTTTTTTTAAAATTTATTTAACTTTTTTATTTTTTTAATTTTTTACAAAAAAATTTTAAAATTTTTTAAAATTTTTTTTAAATTTTTATTTAATTTTTTTTTATTTTTTTAATTTTTTTAAAAAGAAATTTGAAAATTTTTTAAAATTTTTTTGAAAATTTTTTACAATTTTTTTAAAATTTTTTTATATTTTTCACAATTTTTTTTTATTTTTTATATTTTTTAAATTTAAAAAAAAATTCTTTATTTTTTATTTTATTTTAATTATAAAAATTTTTTTATTTATTTTTGTTTTAAATTATTATTTTTTTTTTCAATTTTTATCTGTTTATTTTTTTAAACTTCTTTAATTTTTCTTTTAAATTTTTGTATATTTTTTTTTATTTTAAATTTTTTTATATTTTAAAATTTTTTTACTTTAATTTTTTTTTATTTGAAAAAAATGTTTTAAAATTTTGTATATTCTTTAAAAAATTTGTTTTAATTTTTTAACAATTTTTATATTTTTTTTAAAATTTTTATTTTTCTTTTATTTTACCTTTTTAAATTTTTTAAAATTCAAAATTTTTTTTTTAATTTTCTTATAATTTTTTATTTTTTTAAATTTTTAAATTTTTTTAAAATTTTTTTATAAATTTTAAAATTTTTAATTTTTAAATTTAAAATTTTTCAAAATTTTTTTTTTAAATTTTTATTTAACTTTTTTTATTTTTTTTTAATTTTTTAAAATTTTTTTTAAAAATTTTTATATTTTTTATTTAATTTTTTTAAAATTTTTATTTAATTTTTTTTATTTTTTTAATTTTTTTAAAAAGAAATTTGAAAATTTTTTAAAATTTTTTTGAAATTTTTTTAAAATTTTTTTTAAATTTTTTTATATTTTTCACAATTTCTTTTTATTTTTTTTATATTTTTTAAATTTAAAAAAAAATTCTTTATTTTTTATTTTATTTTAATTATAAAAATTTTTTATTTATTTTTGTTTTAAATTATTATTTTTTTTAATTTTTATTTGTTTATTTTTTTAAATTTATTTTATTTTTCTTTTAAATTTTTGTATATTTTTTTTTAAATTTTATTTAATATTTTAAAAAATTTTTACTTTAATTTTTTTTTATTTTAAAAAAATTTTTAAAAAATTTTTATATTTTTTAAAAAATTTGTTTTAATTTTTTAACAATTTTTATATTTTTTTTTAAATTTTTATTTTTCTTTTATTTTACTTTTTTAATTTTTTTAAATTTAAAATTTTTTTTTAATTTTCTTATAATTTTTTTATTTTTTTAAATTTTTAAATTTTTTTAAAATTTTTTTATAAATTTTTAAATTTTTAATTTTTAAATTTAAAATTTTTCAATTTTTTTTTTTAAAATTTTTATTTAACTTTTTTTATTTTTTTTTAATTTTTTAAAATTTTTTTAAAAATTTTTTTGAAAATTTTTTAATTTTTTTTAAAATTTTTTTAAAAATTTTTTAATTTTTTTTTAATTTTTTTTTAAATTTTGTTTAAAATTTTTTTTAAAAATTTTTTTTAAAATTTTTTTTAAAAAATTTGTTTTAATTTCTTAACAATTTTTAATTTTTTTTTTAAATTTCATATTTGTTTTATTTTACTTTTTAAATTTTTTTAAAAATTTTATACGTTTTTTTTAATTTTCTTATAAATTTTTTATTTTTTTTAATTTTTAAAATTTTTTAAAATTTTTAAAATTTTTTAAAATTTTTAAAAATTTTTTTTTTATTTTTTTAAAAATTTTTTTAAAATTTTTTTATATTTTTTATTTAATTTTTTTTAAATTTTTATTTAATTATTAAAATTTTTTTATAAATTTTTTTTAAATTTAAAATTTTAAAATTTTTTTTTTAATTTTTTACAAAAAATTTTTTAATTTTGTTTATATTTTTAAAATTTAAAATTTTTTTAAATCTAATTTTTTTTAAATTTAAAAAAATTTAATTTTTTTAAAATTATTTCTTTTTATTTCAAAAAACGTTTTTTTAATTTTTTAAAATTTTTTTAAAATTTTTATTTAATTTTTTTATTTTTTAACTTTTTTAGAAAAAAATTTAAATTTTTTTTTAAATTTTTTTGAAAAATTTTAAATTTTTTTTTTAATTTTTTTATATTTTTTATAAATTTTTTTAAAATTTTTTTATATTTTTTAAATTGAAAAAAAAATTTCTTTATTTTTTATTTTATTTTAATTTTAAAAAATTTTTTATTTATTTTTGTTTTAAATTATTATTTTTTTTTAATTTTTATTTGTTTATTTTTTCTAATTTCTTTTATTTTTCTTTTAAATTTTTGTATATTTTTTTTATTTTAATTTTTTTTATATTTTAAATTTTTTTATTTTTTTTATTTTTTTTGAAAATTTTCTAAAAAATTTTTGAAAATTTAAAAATTTTTTTTTTTAATTTTTTTAATTTTTTTTTAAATTTATTTAACTTTTTTATTTTTTTAATTTTTTACAAAAAAATTTAAAAATTTTTTAAAATTTTTTTTAAAATTTTTATTTAATTTTTTTTATTTTTTTAATTTTTTTAAAAAGAAATTTGAAAATTTTTTAAAATTTTTTTGAAAATTTTTTAAAATTTTTTTAAAATTTTTTTATATTTTTCACAATTTTTTTTAATTTTTTTTATATTTTTTAAATTTAAAAAAAATTCTTTATTTTTTATTTTATTTTAATTATAAAATTTTTTTATTTATTTTTGTTTTAAATTATTATTTTTTTTAATTTTTATTTGTTTATTTTTTTAAATTTATTTTATTTTTCTTTTAAATTTTTGTATATTTTTTTTTAAATTTTATTTAATATTTTAAAAAATTTTACTTTAATTTTTTTTTATTTTAAAAAAATTTTTAAAAATTTTTTATATTTTTTAAAAATTTGTTTTAATTTTTTAACAATTTTTATATTTTTTTTAAAATTTTTATTTTTCTTTTATTTTACTTTTTTAATTTTTTTAAATTTAAAATTTTTTTTTTAATTTTCTTATAATTTTTTTTATTTTTTTAAATTTTTAAATTTTTTTAAAATTTTTTTATAAATTTTTAAATTTTTAATTTTTAAATTTAAAATTTAAAAAATTTTTTTTTTTAATTTTTATTTAACTTTTTTTATTTTTTTTTAATTTTTTAAAATTTTTTTAAAAATTTTTTTGAAATTTTTTAAAATTTTTTGAAAATTTTTAAAAATTTTTTGAAAATTTTTTAAAAATTTTTGAAAATTTTTTAAAAATTTTTTTGAAAATTTTTTAAATTTTTTTTTAATTTTTATTTAATTTTTTAAATGTTTTTATAAATTTTTTTTAAATTTAAAATTTTTAAAAATTTTTTTTAATTATTTACAAAAATTTTTTAATTTTGTTTATATTTTTAAAATTTAAAATTTTTTTTTTAAATCTAATTTTTTTTTAAATTTTCTTTACTTTAATTTTTTTTTAAATTTAAAAAAAAATAATTTTTTTAAAATTATTTCTTTTTATTTCAAAAAACGTTTTTTCATTTTTTTAATATTTTTAAAAATTTTTTTAAAATTTTTTAAAAATTTTTTTTAAAAAAATTGTTTTAATTTTTTTAATTTTTTTTAAATTTTTATTTTTCTTTTATTTTACTTTTTTAATTTTTTTAAATTTTTAATTTTTTTTAATTTTCTTATAATTTTTTTAAAATTTTTTAAATTTTTTAAATTTTTTTAAAAATTTTTTAATTTTTTTTAAATTTTTTTAAAATTTTTTTAATTTTTTTTTTAATTTTTTTAAAATTTTGTTTAAAATTCTTTTTAAAATTTTTTTTAAAATTTTTTTTTAAAAAATTTGTTTTAATTTCTTAACAATTTTTAATTTTTTTTTTAAATTTCATATTTGTTTTATTTTACTTTTTAAATTTTTTTTAAAATTTTATTTCTTTTTTTTTAATTTTCTTATAAATTTTTTATTTTTTTTAATTTTTAAAATTTTTTAAAATTTTAAAATTTTTTTTTTTAATTTTTTAAAAATTTTTTTAAAATTTTTTAATATTTTTTTAATTTTTTTTAAATTTTTATTTAATTATTAAAATTTTTTTATAAATTTTTTTTAAATTTAAAATTTTAAAATTTTTTTTTTTAATTTTTTACAAAAAATTTTTTAATTTTGTTTATATTTTTAAAATTTAAATTTTTTTAAATCTAATTTTTTTTTAATTTAAAAAAATTTAATTTTTTAAAATTATTTCTTTTTATTTCAAAAAACGTTTTTTTAATTTTTTAAAATTTTTTTAAAATTTTTATTTAATTTTTTTATTTTTTAACTTTTTTAGAAAAAAATTTAAATTTTTTTTAAATTTTTTTGAAAAATTTTAAATTTTTTTTTTAATTTTTTTATATTTTTATAAATTTTTTTAAAATTTTTTTATATTTTTTAAATTGAAAAAAAAATTTCTTTATTTTTTATTTTATTTTAATTTTAAAAATTTTTTATTTATTTTTGTTTTAAATTATTATTTTTTTTTAATTTTTATTTGTTTATTTTTTCTAATTTCTTTTATTTTTCTTTTAAATTTTTGTATATTTTTTTTATTTTAATTTTTTTATATTTTAAATTTTTTTATTTTTTTTTATTTTTTTGAAAATTTTCTAAAAAATTTTTGAAAATTTAAAATTTTTTTTTAATTTTTTAATTTTTTTTTAAATTTATTTAACTTTTTTATTTTTTTAATTTTTTACAAAAAAATTTTAAAATTTTTTAAAATTTTTTTAAAATTTTTATTTAATTTTTTTTATTTTTTTAATTTTTTTAAAAAGAAATTTGAAAATTTTTTAAAATTTTTTTGAAAATTTTTTAAAATTTTTTTAAAATTTTTTTATATTTTTCACAATTTTTTTTTATTTTTTTTTATATTTTTTAAATTTAAAAAAAAATTCTTTATTTTTTATTTTATTTTAATTATAAAAATTTTTTTATTTATTTTTGTTTTAAATTATTATTTTTTTTAATTTTTATTTTGTTTATTTTTTTAAATTTATTTTATTTTTCTTTTAAATTTTTGTATATTTTTTTTTAAAATTTTATTTAATATTTAAAAAATTTTTACTTTAATTTTTTTTATTTTAAAAAATTTTTTAAAAATTTTTTATATTTTTTGAAAAAATTTGTTTTAATTTTTTAACAATTTTTATATTTTTTTTTTAATTTTTATTTGCCTTTTATTTTACTTTTTTAATTTTTTTAAATTTTAAATTTTTTTTTTAATTTTCTTATAATTTTTTATTTTTTTAAATTTTTAAATTTTTTTAAAATTTTTTTATAAATTTTAAATTTTTAAAATTTTTTTTAAATTATTTTTTTAAATTTTTATTTAACTTTTTTATTTTTTAAAAATTTTTTAAAATTTTTTATATTTTTTATTTAATTTTTTTATTTTTTAACTTTTTTAGAAAAAAATTTAAAATTTTTTTAAAATTTTTTTGAAAAATTTTAAATTTTTTTTTTAATTTTTTTATATTTTTTATATTTTTTAAATTGAAAAAAAAATTTCTTTATTTTTTATTTTATTTTAATTTTAAAAAAAATTTTATTTATTTTTGTTTTAAATTATTATTTTTTTAATTTTTATTTGTTTATTTTTTTTAATTTCTTTTATTTTTCTTTTAAATTTTTGTATATTTTTTTATTTTAATTTTTTTATATTTTAAATTTTTTTATTTTTTTTGAAAAATTTTCTAAAAATTTTTGAAAATTTAAAAAATTTTTTTTTTAATTTTTTAATTTTTTTTTAAATTTATTTAACTTTTTTATTTTTTTAATTTTTTACAAAAAAATTTAAAATTTTTAAAAATTTTTTTTTAAATTTTATTTAATTTTTTTTTATTTTTTTAATTTTTTAAAAAGAAATTTGAAAATTTTTTAAATTTTTTTGAAAATTTTTTACAATTTTTTTTAAATTTTTTTTATATTTTTCACAATTTTTTTTTATTTTTATATTTTTTAAATTTAAAAAAAAATTCTTTATTTTTTATTTTATTTTAATTATAAAAATTTTTTTATTTATTTTTGTTTTAAATTATTATTTTTTTTCAATTTTTATCTGTTTATTTTTTTAAACTTCTTTAATTTTTCTTTTAAATTTTTGTATATTTTTTTTTATTTTAAATTTTTTTATATTTTAAAATTTTTTTACTTTAATTTTTTTTTTATTTGAAAAAAATGTTTTAAAATTTTGTATATTCTTTAAAAAATTTGTTTTAATTTTTAACAATTTTTATATTTTTTTTAAATTTTTATTTTTCTTTTATTTTACTTTTTTAAATTTTTTAAAATTTAAAATTTTTTTTAATTTCTTATAATTTTTTATTTTTTTAATTTTTAAATTTTTTTAAAATTTTTTTATAAATTTTAAAATTTTTAATTTTTAAATTTAAAATTTTTCAAATTTTTTTTTAAATTTTTATTTAACTTTTTTATTTTTTTTATTTTTAAAATTTTTTAAAAATTTTTTTGAAAATTTTTAAAAATTTTTTGAAAATTTTTTAAAAATTTTTTGAAAATTTTTTAAAAATTTTTGAAAATTTTTAAAATTTTTTTGAAAATTTTTTAAATTTTTTTTTTAATTTTATTTAATTTTTAAAATGTTTTTATAAATTTTTTTTTAAATTTAAAATTTTTAAAATTTTTTTTTTAATTATTTACAAAAAATTTTTTAATTTTGTTTATATTTTAAAATTTAAAATTTTTTTTTTAAATCTAATTTTTTTTTAA